>NC_056665.1:64348777-64596277 GCF_018350195.1 Panthera tigris | reverse complement strand
ATTCAATTCAAAATCCATTCTGCTTGGTTCCTCTTATACCTAGCAGTGACCCAGCAGTAGAGTTTGGTTTGGTTTTAATTTCAAGATATATACATCCTGTGTAATTAAGACTTCCAGATACCTTAGCCCAAATCCATTCTCAGGAATTCTTTAAATAAATGTGGGCCCCATAGTTATTTCTTGATTTTACTTGCATATCTTTTCGGTACTTTTTTTTTTAATTTTTTTTTAACTTTTATTTATTTTTGAGACAGAGAGAGGCAGAGCATGAACTGGGGAGGAGCAGAGAGAGAGGGAGACACAGAATCTGAAACAGGTTCCAGGCTCCCAGCTGTCAGCACAGAGCCCGACGCGGGGCTCGAACTCACGGACCGTGAGAGCATGACCTGAGCCGAAGTCGGACGCGCAACCGACCAAGCCACCCAGGTGCCCCTGTACTTTTTTTTTAAGTTTATCTATTTATTTTGAGAGAGAGAGAGAGAGAGAGAGAGAGAGAGAGAGAGAGAGAGAGAGCGCACGCCAGCACAGAACCTGACTCCGGGCTCCGTGAGACCGTGACCTGAGCCAAAATCAAGAGTCCAACACTTAACTGACAAAGCCACCCAGGCACCCTAAACCACCTGAAAATGTGACCCCATATATGTTACTTAACTTTAACAACGGGTGGCATGAAGCGCTCTCCTTCTGACGCGACCTAGCTGGCGGGCGCCATCTTCCTGCTCTCCCTCTTCCCGCTCTAGAGCACCTGTTAACGCCTGAAAGGGAGCTTTTGCGCATGTCTGCTGCCTCATCTTTACTGCAGCTGCCCAGGAGACAACCCCTTGCTCACCTGGCTCTGGTGGCCAGAGGCACTTATCCTTGCAGTCCTGTAAGGCTCTATATTTGCATACTGCAAAAGTTACTGCCTGAGGGTCTAACTTTCCAACAGTCTGAATCTAGGTGCAGACTGAGAACCTCCCCTTTGGGACCCTGATTGGTATTGGCATGCCCTCAACTATTGCGAGCCATTAAAACATAATAGGCTACTTGAACAATCACAAAGGTTTGAAAGAAAACCAAGTGCTAGGGCAGGATTGAATGATAAGGCTCATCTTGGGGCGCCTGGGTTGCTCAGTCAGTTAGGCGTCCGAATTCGGCTCAGGTAATGATCTAACAGCTCCTGGGTTCGAGCCTCCCACCCGCGCACCCCCGTCAGGCTCTGTGCTGACAGGTCAGAGCCTGAAGCCTGGTTCGGATTCTGTGTCTCCCTCTCTCTCTGCACCCCTGCCCCCTGCTCACGCTCCATCTCTCTCCCTCTCTCAAAAATAAACAAACATTTTTTTTTAATTTTTTTAAAAAATGATAAGCCTCATCTCCTACACACACCTCTCCCCTCCCGAAAACTGGAAGAGGTGGCTGATTGACCTAATACATAGAAAGCAACACAGAAAGTCAAGCAAATGAAGAAACAGGGAAAGAGGGGAGGAAAGACTGTGCAATGGCAATATGGCAAAAGAAAAACTATGTGATAGAACAGATTAAGATCTACAGATCAAAATGGATAAACTTGGGGAGAATTCCACCATTCATTCATTAACTACTTATTAAACACAAACTTTATTCTAACATCTCATGCCAGGTCCTAGGAGTACAAAGATGAGAGGGCTGTCTAGGTAGTGCCTAGAGTGGAAGGAACCAAGGCTGTCATGTTGCAGAATTGCAAAGAGTACCCTCTAGATTTGTGCAGTGAGATGGCCATGGACATGCAAACCAGACTTGAACAATTACATGTAATAAGTGAAATATGTGGGAGCAAAGAGACAGAGCAACTAAGACTACCTGGATGAGGGGCACTTGTGTTCAGGTCATGATCTCGTGGTTTGTGGGCTGGAGCCCCAAATAGGGTTCTGAGCTGAGGGCACGGAGCCTGCTTGGGATTCTCTCTCTCTCCCTTTCTCTCTCTCTCTGCTTCTCCCCTGCTGGCGCTCTCTAAATAAATAAACTAAGTAACTAACCAGCTTAAAAAAAAAAAAAGACTACCTGGATGAGTTAGGGATTGCCTTATAGAGTAGTTGATATCTGAGCTATCTTCAGAAAATGAGTAGAGGGTTTCCAGGCAGAGAAGGGGGAAGGGTCTGCCAGGCACCAGATAAAGTGACCCTGTGT
The DNA here is from genome assembly GCF_018350195.1 of Panthera tigris. NCBI lineage: Eukaryota > Metazoa > Chordata > Mammalia > Carnivora > Felidae > Panthera > Panthera tigris. Next base: position 64,594,132 of record NC_056665.1, on the reverse strand, counting down.
CAGAAATATGAAACTTTTCAAAAACATAAAATCTGTTCTCCTTAGGATGCCTATTTTTAAAACAAGCAAACTAGTATGTAATTAAGTAATTTTATTAAAGTCATACAGTGAAACTACCCGGAAAATCAGTGAACATTCACTATTTTTTTTTAACTCACTTGAATCAAGACTTAAAAGTGTCTAGCTTTTTTGTTTCAATAATAAGGACAACTACCTTGGGATCCCTCTCTGAATTGCTTGTCCCTATCACCATTTAGAAATGTTAAATGCTGTGTAGAAACCCTGGAAGTTTCCAGTATAGTTCCTGCATTTTATCCAACTTTTCTTCCCTTCTGAACAGTACCAGGAAGTCAAAAGAAGTCACTAGGACAAGTCAGCAAGTTAGTGGAATTTGATGCAGGTTGTAGTGCCTCTGAGCTTTAGAATTGGAAAATCAAGAAGTGAGAAATGTTTAGGTAATAATTAGCCTCTGACTAGATGGTAGGGCATGAAAAGCATAGTGCTTAACCAGCAAAAAGATCATCTGGTCTACAAGCAATGTCTACAGCCTTCCCTATCACAGGAACACCGACCAGGAAAAAAAAAAAAAAAGGCAGCTTTCTTTACTAAATGCTCAGCACAAAGAGCAATTTGCCTTAAGAGTGAAATAACTTTTAAGACTCAAATTTAGAGCTAAAAGCAAAATAAACCAAATGTTCTAGACTCTGCTGTTTTAACATTTTTAAAGTAATTTGACCAATTGCAAAGAATGTTTCCAAGGTGTAATACTTCCTTAGCTGTCATGATTTATCATTTGGGTCAGATAGGCTACACATGCTCAAAATATTGGTTTTATCACTTAAACCTTTAAATATCTTTTTTAAAAGTGTATGAGATTTCCATGAGAAAGTATAGCACTGCTGCTAAGCTCATGGTCTCTAAAATCAAACCTCCTTGGTTTAAATTCTAGTTTCAGCCCACTTCCCTAACTTTGACAAATCACTAAATCTCTCTAAATATAGTCCTTCGAATGCAAACATGAGGTGAATAAAAGTGTTTTTTTAATGTTTATTTCTTTTTGAAAGAGAGATGGGGGGGGTGACAAAAGATCCAAAGTAGGCTCCAGGCTCTGAACTGATAGCAGCGACCCCCTCACGCCGCCCACCCCCCCCCCTGCAACTCACAAACTGTGAGATCATGACCTGATGGGAATCTTGACCTAAGTTGAAATCTGACACTCAGCCGACTGAGCCACCCAAGCACCCCAGGATAATAATAATAGTAACAATCTCACAGGTTTCTAGTGAGGATGAATTCAGATGATCTGTGCAGATAGCTACCACATCTTAACTACTCAACCATAAATCAGCTATATTTCTCCTCATTTCACTCCTGATATTTTCACTCTAAATTGATGATAGAGAGATTTCTGAGAGTGCTGGGTTTTAATACACTTGCACTCTGAATTTATTTTGAGAGACTTATGTTAATAGTGATGAAACATCTCTTTCTTCTTTTACTCCTAGTGTTAGAAAGCTTTAAGCAATGAATTTCAGTAGACACTGCAAGGATAAAGTGTGACTGTATACTAGAATATTTGAGAGAAGGAATAAAAAAGAGAAGTAAAGATCAAAGGGATTCATAAAATAATTGAAAAGGGGGATGCCTGAATGGCTTAGTTGGTTAAGCGTCCAACTCTTGATTGCTGTTCAGGTCATGATCTCATGGTCCTGGGATTGAGCCCCAGCTGGGTGCTGAGCATGGAGCCTACTTAAGATTCTTCTGTCTGTCTGTCTCTCTCTGTCTTTCTCCCTCTCCCTCTCCCTCTTCCCTCCCCCATTTGCACTCTCACAAGGGCCACTCACAATCTCTCTGTCTCTCTCAAAAAATAAAAATAAATTAAATTTAAAAAAAATAATACTTGAAAGGGGCAATTGTATTTAGGACAATCTTCCAATTATCTGTGAGGATAATTAAATAAGGGAAAGAAGAATCAGCTGGCTAGCATGTCCCCAGATCACAGCCTCCTTACCTCTCCACAGGTTTAGAGTGCACTGGAGTCCCAAATTATTGTGTACTGAAGTCACCCCTACCTGGTCAGGGCCAGGTCCTGCATCTCACCATCAGTGAAACAGGCCCAGGTTTACTCGGGTCCATTAGCCTAACTCATCTGAACAGTCTAGATGAGTCTAGGTCAGGAAAAAATGCATTAATATATCTTTTAAGAGCCAGGGGGTGGTGGGGAGCATCGTATGGGAACAGAGGAGTAAATAAAAATGTAAACATCTATCCCCAAACCTCAGTCAATGGTAAACAGTTGACTGTTGCTTACCGTATTGTATTTTAACTTTTCTTCTAGTAAGAAAAGTGTTCCCTGGTGTAGAAATGATGATGACATAAGATAGTGCTTGATTAATAACCAATCATTGTTTCCAGCTGTGAAGCAGACTCATCTTGAAAACCTTTGGGAGGTTCTACTTGAAGCTATGGATTCATTTCAGAGAAAATCAAAAAAGCAGGGTAGAAGAGTAGGCAGCCATATAGGAAAATCTCTCCCCTATGTCTTTTTAGAGTCTCCTAATAGGAGAGCACAAAAAGAAAAATATGCAAGTAAAATAGGTTCAAGTAGAGTAAGAATCAAAGTTGCTAAAGGATAGTGAAAGGTCAAGGACTTGACCTTTAGAAATCCATGTCTGTTGTTTACTTCAGCTGTGTCTCATTATGAAACATTGATGAGGGTGACAGAAACATTCAGCCCTCAGTTTCCCTGTCTTTAATACAAAGATGAAGGGTTTCCTGCTGAGAAAAGCTAGACTAGCAAAAAATAAAATAAAATAAAATAACCATTCACATTTGGATGCTAATTGGATGTCCTAGATTAAAGGAATTTATTAAAAATTATTGGAAAGAAAAATCTGTGGTGTGACTGATGGTAAAAAAAAAAAAGATTTCTATAAGAAGAGACTGACAAAATCAGAGAGATTCAGTGACTCTCATTTACTCGGTAGAATTAAAATACTTCGCCTTCATCCTATAAGGGAAATCCTTGAGAAGTTTGGGGACTATCACTATCTGTTCAGCAAAATATGCATCAACATAATATTTTCCACATGTTGCATTTTTTTAAATTTTGAAACAGAAATTAATCTTTCCCTAGCCAAAATGTTTTCACTATAACCGTTGTCAAAGGAAATTAGGTAGAAACTATGTTTTGATCCCATTCCTCTCCCTACCCACTCCCTACCACCTCCTTACATTTTCTCTGGCAATGTATGCCTTAATACTGAGAAGAGACTAATAATCTGGCTCCTTTTCAAATCATAACAAGCCTATATTTTCTAGGATCTTGGCGTTCCTACTCTGGAGCCCATCGTTCATGTAGTTGCAAAGTCATATCTCTCCATTCCCCTCATCAGAACCCCATAGTTCCACTAACGAGTTGATCAATGCCAAGAGTACCATCATCAGGGCTCCCGGGTGGCTCCATCAGTTAAGTATCTGACTTTCAATTTCGGTGCAGGTCATGATCTCACAGTTCATGAGTTCCAGCTCTGCATTAGGCTCTGCACTCACAGTGTGGAGCCTGCTTGGGATCCTCTCTCTCTCCCTCTATTTCTTCCCTCCCCTATTCTCTCTCTCTCCCTCTATTTCTGCCCTCCCCCTATTCTCTCTCTTTCTCTAAATAAATAAATAAACAAGCAAACAAACAAACTTTAAAAAAAAGGGTACCGTCATTACCTGCGTATCCACTCTCAATGGTGCCACGGCAGTCAGCCACCCCTTCCCCTACTGTGCTCCCAACACCAGTCTCCTGACCAATGTACTCAGCAACCAGGCCTGGAAGTCAGTACAATTGCCCAACTAGTACTTACCAGGCCCTAGCTCTGTGCCCAGCACCATGCAAGCTACAAAGGGACATGGATAAAAAGTCCTAAACATATTTCCTAACCACAAAGAGCTCACAAACTTGTTGGGAAGAAGGTAGAGCCATTAGAGGTTACAACGGTAAAAACATCCTACGTGACATGGTAAAAATAATGATCATAGCAATGATGGTGATGATGATGGTGACTGGGCAGGATCTCAAATTTAACTTCTTGATTTCATCTGTCTTCTCTTCCAAGTTTCTAGACATTAAATGGCCAGAGGAAAATTAACTTTTAATCCTATCTGGTTTAAATTTCAGTCTGATCCAATAATTTTGGTAATCCTCTAAGGTAATACTCTGCTGCATGCTGTCCATTTTCCAAAAAGGTAAAGTCTTAGAAAAGAGTTGTCCTCTCCATCCAGCTGGTTTTGTGTAGCTCTGAGCAAATTTTGGTCCATCTATGACCTTTGATAATATTATCATCTCTCCAAAAATTAGATTTATTTCTACCTAGCTGCAATTCCCATAAAGAAAGAAAACACCAAGTAATGTGTTTATAGCAGATGTGTAGAGCAGGTAATATTATTTTTAAGCCAGTAAACTGAGACCAGAAGAGTTCAGCAATACTTTAGAATAATTGTTATGAGCTGAATCATGCCCCCTGCCAAATTCATATGTCAAAGTCCTAATTCTCAGTACCTCAGAATGTGACTATATTTCAAGATAGAGTCTTTAAAGAGGTAATTAAATTAAAATAAGGTCATTTAGGTGAGCCCTAATCTGATACCACTGTGTCCTTATAAAAAAGAAAATTTAGATTCTGACAGGCATAGCAGGAAGACCATGTGAATACAGAGAGAGAAAATGGCCATCTACAAGCCAAGGAAAGAAACATTGGAAAAAACTGACCCTGGCAACACCTTGATCTCAGATGTCTGGTCTCCAAAACTGTGTTTAAGCTACTCAGTCTGTAGTCCTTTGTCATTGCAGCCCTAGCAAATTAATACAGTAGGCAACCTCTAAAAATATCTCTGAATGGTACGTTCAAATGGTACAACAAAAACACAAGGGTTTTGTCTGTTTTTCTAACTAGTATTAGCTGTTTTGTATACTTCAGCAGTGTCTGGCACAATAGATGTTCAATAATATTTGTTGAATTCATGAATGAACATAATCTTTTTAGTTAATTTACACTATAACTTTAATGCATTTTACCAACCCAAATAGAAAATCAAACTGAAAAAGTAATTTCCTCATTAAAGGGTAAAAATTTATACCAAATAATCCAATTAAAAATAGGCAGAGGGAGGCACCTGGGTGGCTCAGTGGATTAAGCGTCTGACTTCAGCTCAGGTCATGATCTCCCAGGTGTATGGGTTTGAGCTCCACGTCAGGCTCTGTGCTGACAACTCAGACCCTGGAGCCTGCTTCGGATTCTGTGCCTCCCTCTCTCTCTGCCCCTCCCCCACCTACGCTCTGTCTCTCAAAAATAAATAAACATTAAAAATTTTTAAAAAAAGGCAGAGAAATTACATAGCCACTTTTCCGAAGAAGATACAGATGGCCAACAGACACTTGAAAAGATGCTCAATATCACTTATCATCAGGGAAATTCAAATCAATGAGATACCACCTCACACCTGTCGGAATTGTTAGAATCAAAAAGATAAGACATAACAAGGTGTTGGTGAGGATGTGGAGAAAAAGAGCCTTTGTGTACTGTTGGTAGGAATGTAAATGTGTACAACTACTATGGAAAACAGTATGGATGTCTCTCAAAAAATTACAAATAAAAATACCATATGATCCAATCATTCCACTACTGGGTATTTACCCAAAGAAAATAAAAATACTAATTCAAAAAGATATATACATCCCTATGTTTATTGCAGCATTATTTATAATAGCCAAGATATGGAAATGACCCAAGGGTCCTTTGATAGGTGGATGAATTAAGAACAGGTGGTGTATATATACACAATGGAATATTACTCAATCATAAAAAAGACTGAGATCTTCCATCTGTGACAACATGGATGGACCTAGAGGGTATTATGCTCAGTGAAATAAGTCACACAGAAAAAGACAAAAACCATATGACTTCACTTGCATGTGGAATCTAGAAAACAACAAATGAATAAGCAAACAAACAAAAAGCAGAAACAGACCCATAAATACTGAGAACAAGCTGCTGGTTACCAGAAGAGATGGGCAAAATGGATGAAGGGGAGTAGGGGAGGGGAGAGGGCTCCAATTACACAATAAATAAGTCACAGGAATAAAAAGTACAACATAGAGAATATAGTCAATGATATTGTAATAGCATAGCATTTTGACAGGTAGTAGGTACACTTGAGGTGAGCACAGCATAACATATAAACTTGTTGAATCACTGTGTTATATACCTGAGACTAATGTAACGTTGTATGTCAACTATACTTCAATAAATAAATAATTCTACATTTACATGCTAGGTAATTTCTAATGATTGTTTAAAAAAAATTTTTTTAAAGTCAAAATAACCATAAGCCACAAAAGTCATTTCTACAAATGTTCCTAAGTTATACCCTTGCGATAAAAGACTCAAATTATGGAGAGGTGACAGTTTAAAATATATTATTTGAATTTTCATGTATGTTTCTGTAGCCAGAGTCCTCCTAAGATTCAATGCGTTATTTTTTTTTTAATTTTTAAATGTTTATTTATTTTTGAGAAAGAGAGAGAGAGTGTACAAGTGGAGGAGGGGCAGACAGAGAGGGGAATAGAAGATCCGAAGTAGGCTCTACAGTGATAGCAATGAGCCCAAAGCGGGGCTCAAACTCACAAACCATGAGATCATGAACTGAGCCCAAGTAGACACTCAACCAACTGAGCTACCCAGGCGCCCCCCATGCCTTACTTTTTTATATCATCACCTCACTGATCTCTTCCAAATCTTGCTGAAATCGTTAGAAATACAATTAACTCCATTTTATAAATGGAGAATGTACTAGTAAGTCAAAGACTATTCTTCAGTATTTGAGAGCAAGCCCATAGGGAAGGCAGTTCAACCAGATGAAGTGTCAACCAGTCAAAAATGCACTTGGGAGAGACAGGGGGAAAGGAGGGGGAGGAAAGGAACAGAGGTGAAGCACAGTATTTGTGGGCCCCTCATGAATTTGATGATAATTGGAGTTCAGCAATTTAGAACCTTTTCACATTCTATCCAAAAGGGTTTGTTCCTGAAATATCTGCAGGATCTAATTAGAAGGCCTTGACTTCTATGTAAACAGCCCATTCATTCATTCATTCATTCATTCTTTATTCAGTAACTACTTGTTGAGCATGTACTATGTGCAGGACACTCTTGCAGGCCCTAGCAATGCCATTGGGAACAAAAGAGACAAAAATTTCCTTGCCCTCACAGAGTTTATATGCCAGTGGTGGAGATAGAAAAATAAAAATAATAAATAAATAAAAATACAACATATTAGGTGGTATTAGGTGCTAAGGAGACAAAATAAAACAGGGATGAAAGATATAAAATGTGAGGAATGGGTTAAAATATTAAGTTAGTCAAAAAAGTTCTCAAGATGAGATAAGAGGCCAACTATATGAGAAAACAGTGAAACACATTCTTACCTTTTCAAACAGTATCCTGAGCTCTGGATTCCAACAGCCTGGCTTCCATTTACAGCTCTACTCTTTAGTTATTGTGTGAATTTGAACAGATTTCCAAGTTTTCTGTGTCTTAAATTCTTTATAAAATGAGGATAATTACACTAAACTTGTAGTTGTAAGAAATTAATGCAAAAAAAAAAAAAAGTCAGGTGCTTGAAACAGTGCCTGACCTAGATGACTTCAATAAACAATAGGTTTTGTAAATGCTTTATTATTATTTCTAGGATTTAATTTCAACATTGTAAAAATTAAGCTAAAGCCAGACCACCTCACTGGACTGTTGTGAATTTCAGATGAGATAAGACATATAAAGAGTTCTTGGAGACTGGATCACAGTAAGTGCTAAATATATGCTTCCTGCTCTTGTCACTGTTCTAAGCAGGTAAAATTTTTTATTTTCTTAACTGCAACAGCATTCTTCCTGGATGATCAGTCTTTGGGAATAGAAAGTGAAATCCTAAGGGCATGGATATAGGTCTAAAATAATCTAAGGAAAAAAAAAAAGGAAAGGAAAGCAAGTTAAGCTGTTCTGCACTTGAAACAAGATGGTGGGAGATTTAAAGAAAAGGGGAAGCAGATGAGAAAAATGGCGGGAAGAAGGAGGAAGGACCCAAAGAGATATTGTGAGGCAAGGAGTTTTACAGAGTGAAAGAACTGGATGTGCTCCCTGAGGATGAGCTGGTAAAGAAACATTTTACAGAGAAGGATGCCTGAAATTCAATTAGAAATTATTTTGTTGTAACATGAACCTTCCTTCTGTTTGCCCATGCCACCAAAATCTTTAGTAAAGACAGTTACGCTAACAAGTGCTTTGTATGAATAAGTCTCTTGTGCAGACTGGGAAGGGTTTGGTGAGCCAGAAGTGAGCAGGAAAATATAAACCCCATAGGAGTCTGGAGAAATCTGAGAGGATTTGGGGCTTCTGTAAGGAATAGATAGACCCTTTAGACAATCCTACCTAGATCTCTGACATCTGGACAACAATATTAATAATAATAATAACCACAGCGTTAGAAGGTAGGGGTGGGTTACGTGTTTTGGTGATGAGAATAGATATTATGGAGATCTTACACACTGGGGGAGGCTGGTTAAATAGTCTCTGTAAGTCTTTCGTCTGATGCTGGAGCTTGAAGACCACAGGGCAGGAAGAGAAGAGAAGACATAAAATACAGGTGAGTGAGTACAAACTGGAACCCACAAGGACAGGAACAAACTGGAAACTATATCAGTTATAACACCCTCTCACCTTGATAATGTGAGTATCTGGCCTTGAAGAAGCCAGGGCCCTTTATCACAGAACTAAACACACATGTGGCCCAAGAGTGAGAGAACTTAATTGAAGATCCCAGGCTGATGGCTGCTGTCCCGTGCCAGGGAATTATCCCAACGGATAGCAACTATGTGTGCCAGTGCAAGCTCCAAAAGCTCCTGCCCCAACTTCCCAAACTGAAACACAAAATGGTTGCTGTTTCACTTTCAACCTCCAAACCCCTTGTGAATGGGTCCCTTGTGGCCTCCCCAACCAGATGCATTCACTGAAGGGATTTCTAGGAAAGGTAATTCAACCTAGCCAAGTTGACATATGACAAGGCCATCACACTAATAATTTTCATTACCATGTGAGCTAGATATTTCATCCCCAACTGCAATTGAAAAAAATGAGGTTTGGATGAGGGTAGGTAACTTGCCTGGAGTTACAGAGCTAGTAAATGAGAGAGCCAAAATTCCAAATACCTCTACTCTGCCTAATTAGACATATTAAGTAACAACAGTCCACGTGGGAATAGTGATTTAATAGATATCCCAAGAGGAAACCTCCAGTATTGTTAATTTTTTGTAATAACCACTTATAAACATAAAACACTTTGTAGTTTTCAATATTATTTCTTACAAACTTTTCTTTTGAATCCTAAGAACAACACTGTGGAAAAGGTAGGAGAATTTATTATCGATATTATACAGATGAGGAAATTAATTCTTATTTATACTTTCCTAAAATCACACACCAGTAGCACAGCCAACTCTAGAAGCCAAGTCTCCTGACAGCCCACTATTCCAGAGCCCCATTCAAATCAAAGTAGCTGGCCAGAGTTGACAAATCAGCCAGAAAGGAAAGAAAAAGAAAGATAATAAAAGACCATAAATAATAAATCTGGTGGCAATTCTGTTAAAATTTTAACAGAACTTAAAATTTAAAAAAACTTAAAACTTTTTTTTAAGTTTATTTGTTTATTTTGAGAGAGAGAGAGAGAGAGAGAGAGAGAGAGAGAGAGCATGAATCAGGGAAGGGAAGGGAGAGGGGTAGAGAGAGAACCCCAGGCAGGCTCCACACTCTCAGCACGGAGACCAAGGTGGGCTCGAACTCACAAACCTTGAGATCATGACCTGACTGGAAATCAAATGTCAGACACTTAACCGACTGAGCCACCAGGTGCCCCAAGACCATAAATAACAAATCTGGTGGAAATTCTGTTTAAAAAAGTTTTAACTCGGTGCCACAGCCCTGCTTCTAGCCTACCAAATAAATTTTCTTAGCTCATCCTTATTCTCATCCCTTTCCCAGTAATAGAACCAAAACAATTCCCCATTACCTGACACGGTGTACTAGGTTCTGAGTCTTTCTAGGTTCTGAGGATGGGTGGTAGGCACTGAGTCAATCCATTTTATGGAGAAACAATGGTGTTATCTGTGAAAGGAGTCAAGTCCCATCTTCATTTTACAGAAAAACTGGGGTTCTCTCTTGTCCAGAGAAATTGAAGTCTTTTGAAAGTTGTAGCTAGATTTTACTCATTCCTTCAACAAATGTTTGTGGAATTTCTATCATGGGTAAGCAGAATGTAAGGCAGTCTATGCACACAACATGAATCAAACATAGATTCCACCCTCAAGGAACTTACAGGAATTAAATGGGTGAGGCTTGAACATAAATCTATATATCATGAGATGCTGTAAGAGAAATTATAGATTGAGTGCTGTGGGAGTTCAGTTAGAGATAATCACTTGTGGTTAGGGATAATAAAGGAAGGTTTGGCAGAGCTAGAACTTGAAGACAGTGTCTAAAAAAGCAGCTTTGAAAACATGGAGCCATTTAGATTGGCTGCAGCATCCGGCATCTGAGGTGGAGAAGGGGGAAATACAGTTAGAAGGGTAGGTCAAGAGTAGTTGGAAATAAAGTTAGAAGGATAAATTGGAGCCAGATTTGGTGGGCCTTGAAAGTTTTGATAAGGTTTTTGATAAAGTTTTGATAAATTTTGAAATTTAAATTTCACGTGTGGACAAATGAAGTTCTCAAAGAATTTTGAGGCAACTTGAGACACCTGGGTTAACTACAGTTTGTAAAATTTGAAGACAAGCAAGTGTCCACAAATGTACATTTAACCATTTCCCATCCTAAGTATCATGGAATAAATTAAGATTTATTAATTCTTATTAATCAGAGATAATTTATTAATTCTGGCAATTATACTTTCTGACTAGTCCCTCATCCTCAATGATGAATGCCTGTGTTTGGATAGAGAAAGACAAGAAAATGTTCCACTGGTAACTAGATCCAACGTTCAGCTTAATTTGCTCAAGCCACAGCATAACACTATTTTGTTGTCTTCAATTACTGTTTTCTATAAGCTGATGGCCCTTGATTGGAAGAGAAATCCCCAGCCCATCTGAAGTAGTAGTACAGGGAAAATAAAAACAGGCAAATGAGGACCTAATTTTCTGATGGAGAGAATCTATTACAAGGATGGTTGCCTCTGGAAGTATCTCAACAGGAGTCACATTCAAGTCTGTTCATTTCAATGACTAGGAAAATGAATAAACTTAGGCTAGACAGCTCATGAAATTATCCATCCCTGCGTCATTCAGCATTCATATGATAATGTCCTAAGCAACAGTGACTGTGTAATACTCATATGAAACTTTACCCTCGAGAGAAAAGAAATCAAGTCATTATACCAGCATTGTTTCCTAATAAAGATTTCATAGCCTAAAATTATGAAAGAATAAAGGAAATTTTTAATTTTTCCTTTATGCATTTCTATGTGTATAAATACATAAGTATATAACATATATTATTTTAATATTATATGATTTAATTTTACTATATTATTTTTAATTAAAATAACTCAACTTTCTTCATGAAAAGCAAAATTAGCCCACTCCCAATATGTTCCAAAGACCAATAGGCAAATATCCAATTATCCCAATTATTCATTTTTCTAGAAAAAAAATAGAGATTATAATAGAAACAACCCCCATATGACTAAATGGGACTAGACAGCTCATGAAATTTCTATCTCTGCATCATCCAGCAGTCTATGTTATGGTGACTATATAATACTCCCATGAAACTTTATAAACAGGTCATGATGATAGCCAGCATTTATTTAATTACACATTTTCACACATTTAGCTGTTAATTTTGACTAAAACTACTTTATAAATACCAATGCCTTCTCTAATGGGCTTGACAAGGCAGAACCAGAACTCCAAATACTGGTAGACCGGAGGATTCCCCAGGAGAGGAGGAATGTTATAGAAATGGAGGTGAGAACTTTGGAGCAGCCAGACCTACAACCAGGGAGTGAGGGTTTCTGTTCTCCCTTCACTGCACCACCGTTACTCCCCACAAACTAACCCACCCCCAATTCACCTTGTGCATTTTTATTTAGTCATTAGTATGATTCTCCTAATATGGATACTATTCTCCATTGATGAATCCTTATCATGCAGGTAAAACATACAGGGGTTCAGAGAACAATCCAATGAAAACACAAGTCTTCCTCTAGCTGAAGTGTTGGGAATACATTCCTTCGAAGCTAAAATTAAACAGCCTCATCTGACTTTTTTTTTCATGGCTGCAAACACTAGGTCTGTCTCAAGCCTTCCCTGGCTGCCAGTCCACAGAGGCCTCCAAGGGACAAGTAACAAGCAGAATGAAAATGGAACAAATGATCCACAGCTCCAGTGCTTTGTTTCCAGGAGCAACTGATGTCCACTTCCAGAATCTCTGAGGCTGGAAATAATGGGAACTAGTAAAGGGAACTAAGTGGCCTGGGTTGGGGTGGGGTGGGGGTGGGAGGGTCGGGCGGGGAATCTGTGGACCTGAATGGCTTATCATTACATTTCCCTACTCGGTCAACATACTGCCTCTTCATAGTTCACCATATTTTGCCTAACCTCATCCACATTTAAGTCTATGGAAAAACAGGAGGGCCTTTCAGGGAGAAATTCATTCATGTTTGGATTCAGGCGGACTTAGGAATCTTTAATAGCACTGTCATTATCCTGCAGGGCACACCACAGAGCAGCCAGCAAGCTCTCCCTCAATGGGCACAAAATTTCCTCTGGAATTTACAGAGCAGAAATCTTAAACACACATCGCCCTAAGAACCAGATTACATAATGTCTCCATCACCCTCCTGACAGCTACAATTATGAGTCAATCCCTGGTTTAAATATGAAACCGGAAGCTCCGTGTTTCCCCTCTGACTATGTGGCAGGCTAAGTCGAGCTCTCTGGGCCTGTCAGTTTGGAGATCTGAGCTGCTCCCACAGTCACTAATTTAGCCTGAGACCAAATGACGGGGTAATTAAAAGCAGCACTGCAGAGACCTGCTCCAGGACCAGATGTTCTCCTTGTTCAACCATTGCCCACATAAGGAACAGAAATAGCACCCTCCCCCCTTTAATTTTTCCTTTTCTTATCCTCCCCAGCTAATTTCCGGCTTCTGATTTTCCAATCCCACAAAATAAAATAAAAATAAAAGCCCCATTACTAAAAGATGACATGTTATTGAACACATGCCTTTAAGTTGTAATGCGCCCTTGCAGTCTCCTCTTTGTACTTGGTGAAGCCTTCCAACTCAGAAGACTTTAAGTTGCCCTAGCAACCTCACATGACTAACAGCTCTATAGAGCCCCACCTAGCTGCAAGGACTCAAATTTGAGTCAACAGGAGCCACCCCAGCACGTAGAAGCCCAGAGACTAAGTAAATAGCATTGCTTTTTGGTTTTTTAGGAGCCAAAGACTGGCTGAATGAGGCGTCCCCTCCCCTTTTATTGCCCAGAAGACTGGACAAATAAAAGTCTCCACCCACACTTCTAGAGAGCCCTGGCTAAGAAGGCTATGGGTCATCTGGTAAATAAAGGAAAGGTCTCCTTTCATTTTCCTGGCTCCTGGACAAATCACAAGACAGGAAAAATGAGAAGTTGAACTAATAATTTAAATCTTCTCAAAATGAAAAAGCAGTATGTAATATAGCTAATCTGATCTTATTGAGTTAGATGAACTAGCTTTCATATGTCCTTTGGGATCCAGGATCTGGTCACTATGTAAACTGCAGGATTCCCTAGCATTAAAACACCAGAGACCTTGAGGATTACCTTGGACATCAAGAGAATAGAGATGGCAATTGTAATTCCACAGTTTGTGACTACACGCAAGCCACTTTTACATCTCTTTTGTAATTTCTAAACCTACAATAGGGAATGATGGTGTCTGCTATCTTTACTTCAGGTGCTTGTCTCTGCAAATTTCACCCTCACCAACAATTTGTAGGCATGTGCAATTCTATCTTTCTAAAATGAAAAGTATTACCAAATCCTGAGTATATCCAAATAAATAGGTATACTCCTTTAAAAAATTAACAAATCTAAATGTTAAAAAATGTGATTGTTCACATGGGATTTTTTATTTTATCCGTATAATCACACACGAACCTTTCATTCCGGCCTTCAGTGATCCCTTTTGGATCATCAATTATTTGCTGGAGTCAAGTAGATTGATCCAAGCCACTGCCTATTAATGACCGATATGAAATGAGGATAAATCTGCTCTAAAAAAAAAATCTGATCAGAAGGAAACAGAAGGAAACTCAATAATTCAGAGAAAACTCAGCAGTTCTGCAAAGTGAAGAGCGCTGCTACTGAGCTCTTGTACAACTTTTGTTCTATCCTAGATTCATTTCCCATGTAGGATTTGATGTGGGTTGTGTCCACCTGGCTTAGCACACAGGAATGCAACAATTTGAAAAGAGTCTCAATTGTCAGGGTTGAAATTCACATCAAGACAATACACCCAGAAGGATAGCCAACCAGAGCCACACGACAAGAAACAAAGTTGTGGGCAACTGTGTGCTGGGGATACTGTACCCTGACACAAACAAGAAATCACTGGGATCCCATCTTTATTTTTTTTTTTGTAATGTTTATTTATTTTTGGCAGAGAGAGAGAGAGAGAGAGACAGAGCATGAGTGGGGGAGGGGCAGAGAGAGAGGGAGACACAGAAGCTGAAGCAGGCTCCAGGCTCTGAGCTGTCAGCCCACAGCCCGACACGGGGCTCGAACTCCAGACTGCGAGATCGTGACCTGAGCTGAAGTCGGAGGCTCAACCGACTGAGCCACCCAGGCACCCCAGGGATCCCATCTTTAAATTGGACATTCCATTTGCTTATGTCAGTGTCACTTAAGTAGTATTTCCTGTAAACACCTGGAGGTATTTCTGAACATCTGAAGGATGTTCTCTACCCTCTCATATTTATGAGCTTTCCGATTGAGATACAAAAGTGTACTGTTGTTGGGTTTTTTTCATGGGAAAAAAAAATCATGTATGCAAGGCCTCAGAGGCAAACACTCAAGTTAGAGGTCTAAATAAGATCTAAAATAACAAGAACCTTGGAGACATGTTTAGATCAACATATAAGAAACAACGATGCCCATAATGCATAGCCATTACTCTTACTGTTCCACTTCCATGGGATGTTTAAAGAATGAAGGATGGACTCCTTGCAAATATGAAACATGATTCACGTTTGCCAGTATTAAACATCCACTCCTTGGGAAAGAATGACTCCTTCACCTAAGTGCCCCATTCTGCCTTGGGTCATTTCAGGAAACGTTTGCAGCATGTTTGTGCTCTCAAAAAATGCTTTCCTGCTCTTCAAACTTCTACTTAACTTCTACCTAACCAAGGATCCCCAATACCCACCTAGCTCTCCCTATTTCCTGTTTAGATTTATACGTGACAGAAAACAGCCAGCAAGTTAGTATTCTTTACATTCCTGGATTTATTCACTCATTCAACATATTTGTTACTGACATGATGAGTAGGGACCGCTGTGGGCTAGGGGAACACTGGAATAAAAAAGATAGGATCTTGCTCTCAAGGAGGCATAATCTAGTGGAGAAGGACAGACATCAGACTATTAGCCACGACAATAAGTGGTCCAAAGTCAACAAAACAGGAACCCAGAGGATCTTTTTATACAGATATTTACCTGAGTTCCAAGCCCATACATCTATCACATGTGGCGGTAGATAAGGTGCCCGCCTCCAATGAGAAGGAATTACACAAGCACCCTTAACTTTATGATATCGGCTCTCTGGCCTTTTTAATATTAATTTTAACAGATGAAAAATATTAAGTTCAGAGAGGCTATTGAGTTCTGTGGGGCCACACAATTGCCTCAATGGAAGAAGTAGGGAAATCTTGGAGAAGAATCTGAATATCGAAATAGCTGTCACATCCTAGTCCTTCAACATTTGCAGGCTACATCATTTTACAGATCAGACTGTGACTATTTCTGGACCTGCTACATGGCCCACTCCATCTCTGAGAAAATGGAAAATGGGGAGCAGTGACCTCAAAAACAAACGCAATTTCTTGCCTGCCTAAACCTTCACAGCAGGGCAGGTGGTGCGAGGCTTACCAAGGAGCCTTTCAAAGCAGGAACTCCGGCCTGCAGGTCAGCCTGGATCGCGTCCAAATTAGGTTCCACCCACGGTGAAAACCAATCTGTTTATGGGTATGCTTTTATGATGTTACAGAACGTCTGCGAAAGAGAGAGAGAGAGCTCGAGTTCCCGCCTGCTCCCTAAGTAACCCGCCCCACAAAGGTGCACACACATGCTCGGAGACAGAAAAAAGCTTGACGGTCCTTCCCTCCTCCCAGGCCTGCAATGAAATGCGCTTTAATTGCATCAAAGGGCTCTTCTCAATGGGGTTTCAGAGGCGCGAGAGCAGCGTTCCCGGCGAGGGTTCCTTTCCGGCTTGCCAGCATTCCTCTGCACTGCTAGGGGATGGGGATGGGGCTCCTTCGGGAGGGCCGGAGGCTCATTTCCATTCCTCTCGCATACAGCCTCCGTTGTGCGGGCCGGGCCCGCCGAGGGCAGCCGCGGCTGCCGGCGAACAAAGCCCCATTCATCCCCGGGGCGGCTTCCTCCCGGCTGCTCGCGGCCGCAGATGGGCTGGCCCCCGCACGCCATCCTGCAGACCCGGGCGCGCGGCCCGGACGGGCGCGCACAGGGCCCGATTCAGGAGGCCGGCTCTGGCCAGGGCGACCCGGGCGTCTTTTTCAGCGGGCTCCACAATGGGGATCGGCTGAAACCCGCTTTCATCGCTGGGCGGGGGATCTGCGGACACTGAATCTTTTCAGCAAGGAAATCCTCAGTTTGCTCACGGCTCCTTAAGAACGAAGATGTCAGTTTCCACGGCCCTCCCCGGCTCCCCCACCCCTGCCTCTCGGGATGGTACGATCCGGAGTTGCCCAAGCTGTGAGAGGACTTTGTTTCCCCTCCCGGGCCTCTGAAATCCCGACGAAAGGGTCACTTCCTGACTTTTGTGTCTCTTCAATCCAGTGCCTTGAAAGTTCTTACCCCCCTTGTTGTGACTAAGTACATCATTGCAAGCCTGTCCGTAACTTTTTTTCAGAACTTAAACATCCCTCTAGGTTTAAGTTTGGCACTGTGGCCTCGCAACAAAGACCACTGTTTTTCCTCCCCCATCGCACTCCTGGGAAAAAGAGAAGAAAACGCACTTGTTCACCACCCCTGTTCGCAGCCTGCAAGCTCATTTCCTCTGCCCCACGCGTTAGACCAACAGCAGATTAATGTTACTGGGAGCTCCAGCGTCAAATAAAAGGGTTGTAGCCCCACTTTTCCCTAACTCCCAAGCAGCTGGGGGGTGGGGGTGGGGAGCTGAGCTCCGTTCTTAGTTCACCATCTAAAGCAGAAACAGGCTTCAGATCCACTTTCCGCGAGTGTGGATTAAACCGGGATGGCAGAATCAAAGAACGCCATATATAAGAAGACTCATCAACCCTAATCCATTCGTTTTACAGATAAACAGCAGATAAGATCTGAGAGGGGAAATGACTCACCCACCCTTAGAAAAAAGCTGGTTCATCTTAGTAAAAATTGCCCTCAGACACACATTCCAAAATAACCTTAAAAATAAATTTTCAACAAGAAAATCTCCAAGAAAAAGTTACTGTTCAAAAACACGTTTATTTATGTCTTCGTCGTTGTTGCTGTTGTTGTTCTGTATCAGAAAAAGCCTCCCCTTGAGTTGGTTGGGGAAAGGTGAGAACCCAGGTTTGAAATGAGCACTAGAGGAGATTCTTCAAGTGTTTTCACAAAGAATGCTCCCTGTGTTTCTTTTGCCTCCTTCGTTTTGAACATTGCTGACCTCTCTCCTCAAAGTAAAGTATTGCATCCTTGATGTGGTTAAAAAACACAACAAAATAAAAACTGGTTACTCACTACTTTAAGACTCCTTTCCTCTTGCTGGGAAAACTTTCAGAATTTTAAAATGAGATAGGGTTACTTTGGCAATGGTTATTTGAAAATGTACAAATGAATCAGTATACACACAGAGAAGGGGGGGCGGTGAGTGCTTACCACATACAAGGCACTATTCTAAGCATTTGACATGCATTACCTCATTTAATGCTGACATCAACCTATGAGGTTTACTATTATTTTTTCTTCA
The DNA here is from genome assembly GCF_018350195.1 of Panthera tigris. Lineage (NCBI taxonomy): Eukaryota > Metazoa > Chordata > Mammalia > Carnivora > Felidae > Panthera > Panthera tigris. The sequence continues at coordinate 64,575,862 of NC_056665.1, read as the reverse complement.
TCAGGATAAGTGTACTCTTGAGGTTGGCCATGAATCTATTCCCATTTTACAGAAAAATCAAGGCAGAGAGACTGACTGCATCAAGGTCACGCCAATGTGAAGTGGCGAAGCCAAACAGTCTCATTCCTGGGCTTGATCTCTTTCACACTAGGCTTTACTGAAACTTTATGCACAAACACATGGGAAAGCATCCTAGACACAGAAGTCTGGAGTTGGGAGCCAGGGAGGCTCCAGCCAGAGGTAGGTTTTTGTGCTTCTGAAAGAGGCCACCCTGACCTGCCTGAAGGCTAGAAAGAGGAAGGAGAATCTTCATCCTGCCTTGCCTGGAAAGCTAGAAAGCCCCCTGAGGACTCATTAATTTAACACTAAAACTCCCCTTTTCGAATGCAAAACAGTGTGCGTTAATAGTCCATACCCATTCTGAGCTGCCTTGTGATTTTATTTTTTAAGCCATGCTCTGTAAAGTATAATGGTGTCTCCATTTGCTTTATCAAAGAAAACTTGGGTTCAAGTTCAGACCTGCCACTTCCAATAGACGAGACTTTGGAAAATTTCTTCAGGCACTATGAATCTGTTTCCTCATCCATAAACTGGAAAAAATAAGAATGTGGCTACCTCATTGGGTTGTTGTGAGGATTAAATGGGATTTTCTTTGTAAATGTTCATTATAGTATTTATCTTACAGTAAGCATTTGTATCCATCCAAGTAGACTAGAGTATGCTGCTGTGGTCTAAAAAGAAAAAAATCTTAATTGTAACAATATAGATTTATTTCTCACTCCCTCCATATGTTCATGCCAAGATAGCATGAAGTCTATGTCTCTTACCTGGTGCTGTATTTATCATCTCAAATCTTGCATGGCGTCATGGCATAGGGGACAAGAGAGCATTGGAGGGTAATTATACTGGTAATGAAATGCTCAGCCTGGAAGTAACAGACATCACTTTCCCTTATAACTCATTAGCCAGAACTAATACACTCCTTCCCGTCTTGCAACCCAACTACAGTGAGGCAGGGAAGTGCAGTTCTACCTTGTGCCCAGAATGGCGGGGAGGGGTGAAAATGCATGGTAATCATCAATGGTTGCCACCACACTCAATAAACAACTGCTATCCTTCTTCCTTAGGATAGCGAATGACAGTTCTTTTTTGTGACTTCCAAATGTATGGTTAACCCATGAGACTTTAGAGCAGGTTGAATCCAGAAGTCTCTGTGATCTCAGGAGTCATGTTTTTTTTGTTGTTGTTGTTTTGTTTTAATGTTTATTTATTTTTGAAAGAGAGAGAGAGAGAGAGAGCGAGCCAAGGAGGGGAGGGGCAAAGAGGGAGGGAGACACAGAATCTGAAGCAGGCTCCAGGCTCTGAGCTGTCAGCACAGAGCCCGACGCGGAGCTCAAACTCACAGACCGCGAGATCATGACCTGAGCCCAAGTCGGCCGCTTAACCGACTGAGCCACCCAGGCACCCCAGAAGTCATGTTTTGATAAGACTCCATAACGGTTGCTGGCTATACCAGATGGCAAAGGTGTTGTCAGTCTTCTTAGGAACTCGAACTTCCCGTTATGAGGCAAAAACCAGGGGCACCTGGGTGGCTCAGTGGGCTAAGCATCTGACTCTTGGTTTCAGCTCAGGTCATGATCCTATGGTTCATGAGTTCAAGCCCCACACCGGGTTCGCTGCTGTCTGCACAGAGCCTGCTTTGGATCCTCTGTCCCTACCCCCCTCTTCTTTCCCTTCCTTCCTTCCTCCCTCACGCGGTCTCTCAAAAATAAGTAAATATCACAGGAAAAAAAAAAGTACCCAGTATGGGGAAAGAAACCATTTTTTTTCCTTTAATCTTTCAGAATTTTAGAATATGTTTATATTGCTTTATAATAATCTAAAAAAAAAACAAAAAAAACATTAACTAGAGCAAAGGGCACATCTGATGAGAATCCTTGTCAGAAAAGCTGTGTAGCAGCTGCTTGTTCATAAGTTCCTGGGCCATTGCTGCACTTGAAATAGCCCCAAGCTGCCTGGATGTGGAGACCACATTTGGGTACCTCAGGGCTTTCTTGTTGCTGCTTCCTCCCCCTCAGACAGGGACACACCGGGGTGGCTAGGCAAACAATGCAACAGTGCATCACCAGCACCCCTGACTGGGAGGCCTCCTGAAGGCCCAAGACCTCCGAGAGAGGGGGCTGAACTTGCAGGGGGTGGTTCAGAGCAAGAAACCATTTAAAAGAAACAGGAAATGAGTCCCTCAAACCCAAACCATGTGGAAAGACAGGCCACATCATTTAAACAAACCAACAATAATACAAGTCTTTATAAATGCCCTGTTACTCCCAAATTCCTGAAAACCATTTGCAGGCCAATAAAAAAAAAAAAAAAAAACTATTTCTTTAACAAACATTTCTTGCCTACCTATGTGGCCCAGCCCCTGCTATCATTTTAAGGTCTCAAATTAAATATCATCCCGGGCCTGTCCACCACCACTCCTCCCCCACCCCCACTCCCACCCCCACATACATTCTACGAAAAGGGGTAGACCTGCAAAAAACTCATCAAATCTGGCAATGGGATAAATTTAATGAAAGAGGCAGCACATGTCTCTATGTTAATTAAGAAATGGGGCAACTGAAAGAGCCCACTAGATCTGGCAATTGCAGAAAAAATTCCCAAGCTAGGGGCAGGGGACAGTCACAAGAAGGCGAGGAAGTAAGACTGTAGATAGAGACTGTTGTAACAACTTCTCTCTCCAGGAGCTTAGCCGACAGGAAAAGAGAAAAGACAGGAGGATAACAGCTTAAGTTGGAATTCAGGATCAAGGGAGGATAGTTTCCGGGGTGGGAGAGCCCTGAATATGTTTATACTTTGAGAGGAAGAATTCAGCGTAGAGGAGGAAGTTGAAGATACAAGATAGACGGGGCAGGTGGGAGGGCCTGGCATTTCACGCATATGTAACTAGTGCTATCTCTTCCTCTTGAAATTTTTAACGTATCAACAAATTGCCCAACACTCCTCCCTGTATCAAGAGCTCTATTTTCCAGCTTTTCTCCTTGCTTGGTTTTAGCAGAACATTAGATCTAATACCCTATCTTGAGTAAATCTGGTGCTTTTTACATAACCATTATCTTTTAGGATTTATAGATTTTGTCTTTGAAAGGCTATTTAATCAAATTAATTAACTTCATAGTTATCTGATACTTTCCTTTGCCTTTGCCTAAAAATCTCCTCAAGATCATTACCTCAACGTGAGCTCAAAGTTGCAGGTGCCAAGAAACAAAGAAGCACTGTAAATCACTGCATTCCAAGAAAACTGATTATCCATAAGTAAGAAGAAGAAAAGGAAAAGTTGTCCTAGGGAATGTTATGTCTTTCTCTTCTTGAAGTGTTTAGTTTTGGGGTCATATTTCCTTTTCATGCATTTTAAATTATTTATTCTTTCAAAATCCATTGGTTTATCATAGATACGCATCCAGTGACCAAACGTGTAAAATTAAAAAGATGAATGTATTTCTTGATAGAAACAATGCTTTTTCTATTAATTAGTTACTTGATTTTTTTTCTTTAGTTAATGCTAAACCAATGCTAATTTCCTAAAAAAATAGATAATGGAGTGGAAAAGACAATAATGAAATGAAATAAACCTTGGCAAGGAGTTTTTCAGTCTTTTCAAATATAAAACTTTCTACCAAGTTCTAGTGGTCAAAGGAAATTATAGGATACAAGGTCTAGTCAACTTGAATAATAAATCTTATTTTATCTATTCTCCATGTTTTAGAGATAATGTTACAGTCTAAAAACAAACACGTCCTGTTGCTATGTGCAGCAGACTACCCTTTAGTGCAAGATATTTATTATTTCACTTTTGCTCAAAACAAGCACCCAATAAGGGGCCATGGAGTCTTGTGTGAAAGCAGAGAAGTGGAAAACACCAATGCGTTTTTTACTCATACCATAATTGTGTTTCTTAAAGAAAAATAGAAAATATTTTCCTTTTAATTGCATTATTGCTTTAAAGCCATCTCTTGTTAGATTGATCTTCAGTGAACAGTCTCTAAAAAATTTTAGCCAGATTTTCTCTAACCAGCTTGCTCATCCCTCATTTAGCAAGAAATTGTCTATAACCAAATGTGTGGTGCCAGTGAGGGATGAGAAAAGGAGAGTATGTTACAGAAACCCTTCAAGGGGTTGTTTTGCAAAGCAAGAGAGCTCCCGTTAGGTGACTAACCATCCCATTATTTACTTATTTTGTAGATTTCCTTCTTCTATATTATGTTTTCTTAAAATAGAACATTCCTAGATAGAAGAAGCCTTTAACTCTGCCATGTCTGAAAACATTAAAACCAAAATGCAACTTATCAATACAGTATAAGGGATTTGGCCAAATTTAATCAAATTAGTCATAAGAAAAAAAATGGATATATTTCTAGATATTTCCCTGTTAAATTTCAGATGTTTATAAAAGTCTGTTTCTTTATGTTTTTTTAAAAATAACTTAATACTCAAGTTTTGCAAGAGTTTGTTTACTTCTTGGGTTGTTAAGGCCTTTCAGTATATTTTCATAGCAAATATATTGTTATTATTTAGGGATTGAAAAGAGTTTTAGGAGACCAATATCTAAAGCAAACTTAAGAAAAGAAAAAGAGTTCTTCATATATCAGTTCTTGTCACCTTGTCTCAAATGCAGTGAGGGCATCTAGGCAGGTTATGACACAGGGATTCCATTGAGAGGTAAATACATAATGATGAGTATGCTGTTAAATATTGTTATGTGTCACTTCCAAAGAGATGTATATCTCATGAAACTGAAAGCATAATGCTTTCAGGAGGCTTCTAAGAAACATTTACTGAACATTTATTTTGTGCAAGGCAGTGCTAGATGCCATGCAGGATTCAAAGACAAAGACACATACTGTGTTTTCTAACTTCTCTTACACCAGAGCCTGGATGAAAAATAAAAATAAAATAGGCAAAAGAATGAAAAAATATATATAAATATAAAACACTTTCAGAAAAGGGAAAAAAAAAAAGAGAGAGGAACTATAGGGACAAATCTAATTTGTCAAGGGCTTTGCAAACAACAAAAGCATTACTCTTAAATTTTCAAGAGATAAACACCAAAACTTGACAAGATTGAATGGTTGTTCTTATTGATCAATCCAGGAATACTATAACCCAGAAGAAGTAATGGTGAGTATAGCTGCCCAAAGTAGTGACATTTCTAGACCCTGACACTTCAAACTTAAGAATAGTAACTCAATCTCATCTAGTTCTGTTTAATCTCAAAATTCTACTCTAGGCTATTTTGAGAAACCAAAAGGTAGCTGTAACTCGGTAGTTTTGTAAACTCACACAAGGGAGAAACCATTCCTAAGGTCTGCTTTGCACCACTGGATTGATGGGAGCTCTCTAGAGTAGGGCTATACTGTTACCTGAATGTCAAGTTGCCATGATTTTGGGACTTGGATTCCTGAATTAAGCTGTAATAAACATGGAGCTTAGGAACCCCAATTATAGTAGTTTTTAGCGAAATACAGATAAGGTGCAGTATTTTTTTAAATTTTTTTGTGTGTTTATTTATTTTTCAGAGAGTGAGAGACACAGCAAGAGCAGGGGAGGGGCAGAGAGAGAGGGAGACACAGAATCCGAAGCAGCCTCCAGGCTCCAAGCTGTCAGCACAGAGCCTGACATGGGGCTCGAACCCACAAATGGTGAGATCATGACTTGAGCCAAAGTCGGAAGCTTAACTGAGCCACCCAGGCACCCCAAGGTGCAGTTTTTAAACCTCTAATAAGTAAATTGTTAATGCACCTGTCCAAGACATTGAAGCCCTTTCTGATAAAAAAAAAAAAAGCCACCATATTTCAAAAAAGGTATTTAACTCTCTGAAAGTGCCCAGCTCACCTTTTCCATTAAGGACAAATGAACATTATAAAGTCAGCAGGATTGATGGTAAGGACTATTCATGTTGGATGAACAGAACAGAAAGGAGGTATCAGTTATTTTACCATCTAGAAGTAACATGTGATCTAGAACAGGGGTTGGCACACTACAGTCCACATATCAAATCTAGTCTCCCACTTTGTAAGTAAAGTTTTATTAGAACCCTGCCATTATTGGAATCCAGCCATGCTCATTCATTTACGTATTATCTATAGCTGCTTTAGCGCTATGATGTCAGAATTGAGTGCTGCCACAGAGACCATATGGCTCACAAAGCCTGAATATTTACTACTGGGCCCTTTACAGAAAACATTTGCTGACCCTTGTCTGAAGGAGTGTGGAAAACCATATCTTTTTGAAATACTACATAAGCAATTACATAATCTTTTAAACCTGTGGCTCAAAGGTTATCTGTAACTTTAGCCAAGAAAAAGAAGAGCAATGGAGGACTTAGTCAAATAAACTTTTCAATTGTCTGCTCATGTCAGCTATAATAAAAATTGGTAAATGTCTTTCTAATATTCTTCAAATATTCTTCCAAATCACTCCTTAAGAAGCATGGTTGGCCTTCCCATACCACTTTAGATTTGGACGAGTCTGATCTCCTACTATGTATACATATTTTGGTCAAAGTGGTTTCTTCCCCCAATTTAGTGTTCAGTTCTGTTTTCGACATTTATTCTTCTGGGTGAGGTTCTTCCCTCTGAACCTTAGATAATATCTCAGCCCACTTAGCTATGAATTCTATCCTTGGATTCCTTTCAGTGTATTTGGGTTGGGTTTTTTCCTAGTGTGTCTCTGGAAATGTGTTGTTCTATATTTATTCTGCACATGACTGGTTCAGTGTGCTTCATTTTACTTCCTTCCTTAATAAACTATTTTGTTAACAGTGTTTATTTTTTCCTCCCATCCTTTATCCTGTTGCAGTTATTTTTAAGGTGCTACTGATTCCTACACCCAAACTGCAAGGTAGGGCGTGTCAGATCTCCTTCTCACAAGGGTTGTCAAAAGGTCACATGAATCTCTTCTTCTTTTCTTTTTTTTTCACTTTTTAAAAAAAGTTTATTTATTTATTTAGAGAGGGAGAGGAGGAGGAGGGGTAGAGAAAGAGGAAGAGAGAGAATCCCAAGCAGGCGCCATGCTGTCAGTGCAGAGCCTGACACAGGGCTCGAACCCACAAAACTTGATATCGTGACCTAAGCTGAAATCAAGTGTTGAGTGCTTAACTGACAAAGCCACCCAGTGCCCCAATCTTTGCTGCTTTTAAGATATTTTCCCTGAAAATTTGCCTTCTCATAAAAGGTCCTTCCTAACTGGATTGAACTAGGATTTTACTGAACATCTAATTAGGTTACTTTTCTTACGTTTTTGGAAACATTTATAGGTATGTGTTGTCACACCAATAAAAATCCAAAGGATGAGAAAAAGCAGCAAACCCACTTTACATGAAATCACCTATGTTAAGCGTTATCATGTGCTATTATATGCAAAATCAAAATGAAGCATCTCTTCTTTAAGACGGAAAATAAGGGCTAGACTATACCCTTTTTTAAAAAAAATGCTTATTTTTGAGGGTGAGAAGGGCGGGGGGCGGGGGCTGTGCAGAGGATCTGAAGCAGGGTCTGCGCTGACAGCAGAGAGCATGATGAGAATGGGGCTCCAACCTACAATCTGTGAGATCATGATCTGAGCTACAGTTGGACACTTAACCAACTAAGCCACATAGGCGCCCCTGGCTTATGCTCTTTAAAGTGCATTCACAAACAGTTAAAGGATTATGCCAAGAGAAGATTGACTGATTATTTGATGTCCACCTGTGCCAACCTAGTTCCCGCTAGTGGATGATCCCAAGGCTCCACGATCGAAGCTATCCTTTCCAACATTTTTATTCTGATTTAAATGAAAGCACTGCCAACTTGCTGGTTATAATGACTACAAGTTGTAAGGGATACCTAACAGAGAAATAAGCACCATCCTGAAATAAACAAGATGAAATTAACAATGATCAATGTAAAATTCTACCTTTAAGTTTTATAGAATCAGTTACTTAGTATCTTACTAGGAATTTACCATGGTGCAGTAGCTCATACCAACAAATGTTTCACAACAATGCAAATATAAAAGCCACAATTTTAAAATGGCTTAAAATCATAAAAGAATGAATCTTTGACTGTGTTTATAAGATTCTACTATTCCTCTTAAGATTAGTTTTATTGTGTGTTTGGGCAACTCACAAATCTTCCTCTCTCTGTCTCTGACTCTCCTTTTTCTTTCATTTTTCCTCTTTCTGGACACAAGGAAAAAGTATACTTTTCTGTTTTATTGAATTTAGTCCTGGTCATGTGATTTGTTTTGGCCAAAGAATTGTAAGCAGAAGTCAATTCTTATTTCAAGAGAACAAGCCTTCAGCAAAGATCTAGTGTAAGTAGATTCACCATCTGGAAGTAGATAGAGCTGTGTGGTTTTTTGCTGTGTTCGTTCTTTTCTTTCTGCCACGGTGACCAGTAATGTATGCATAGTGGCTATCCTATCTGACTGGGTGTTAGAGCAAAGATGATAATGACAACATGGAGCTACTGGCCAACCTCCACAGTGGCCATGTGGAATGAGCCACTGAGATTTCAGAGTTGTTGGTTTTAGAACCATAACCTAGCCTATTTTCTATTAGAACAGTTGAGACCACTTCTGGAATATCATGTTCCTGAGTTTTAAGTGCAGAGGCTGATGCCTGAAATGATAAAGAGAAAAGACTCCCATATGGAAGAAAAGTTGGCTCCTTAAAAAACACTCCAAAAGGCAGATATAAGTGAAGGTTTAAGTTTATTAGAATGAGTAGATTTACAACAACAGAGGATTTCCAACAATGGAATGGACTGGCTTGTCAATTGGTGAGTTCCTTTTCAACAGAAGTGCTTAAAGAGTAATTAAATGGCCAAAGATCTTTGGGAAAAACTAAAGCTTTAGAAACAAGGCTAAGTGAGATAATTTCTAATGTCCCTACAATTTTTGAGATTATAAGACTGAAGCATATCTAACAATACTCATGTTACATGTTAACATTTCCAAGGCTATAAAAATCCATTCCTTACAGCTTTGTGTATTGGATAGAAACAAATAAACATATGATTTTTTTTAATAATCATTGCCAAAAGCCAGTAACTCCCCAACGGCTTCCAGACACCTTTCCTTTCCCACATTAGGAACTCTCCATATAATAGTTTTCAAGTACTAGATGGCTTCTATTAATCTAATGTTCTCTACTGAGAGATAGGTTGGAAAGATTTCTATCATCCCCACAGCTTTGGGAATGATGGCTTTAGTTTTATCCCTGACAGATCCTGTAATTTGAAATTAAATACTGCATTTATTCACTAAGACTCTTAGGTAATGAAGTTTCTTATTCTGAAGATTAGCAATAGTCCTAGAAAAAAACTTGTGTGCCTCTCTGATAAGGAAGCCTAGGAAATGCCCCCACATAGACCCTGAAACAACTTCCTGGTTTTCAAAATGAAAATTCTTGTGCTGATAGAATATCAACCTACCTCCAATGCATCTCAGAAAGATGAACAATCTCAGCTTGTTTATTTCCTCTAAAATGCTGATAGCAAAAAAATGTTGCAAGATTGCATAGTCTTTTTAGATCACAATTTATGTTACTAATATTAGGCACATTGAAAGCATTAAGACAGAAATATTTACTATTTTGCTAACTTGTAGAACCTGTCATTTGTATTGCCCATAATTTTATTTACTTTACAATATTACATTTGCCTCTGGTATTTAAAAATACTCTATAATTACTAAACAGAATAAAAGAAAAAATAATGCAAAAATAATAGAACACTAAACTCTTTATACTTTATCAGACAATATTATGGAATAATTTGTAAGATAAATTGTCCAAACATGTCATCTCTGTTTGCTCTATCTACAAAAACATCTCAAGTATCAAAGATTGAAAAATTTTTGTTGTAGCAAGCTTCCCATAAGAAGGCAAGTGTGGAATAGATCTATTTAAGGATGCAGGAAGAGATAGACACTAGATGTGGCCAAACTGACAAAGGTCATCACTAAACAATATAAAGCAATGGTCAAGAACCATACTCTACAAGCTCTGTGCTGAACATGGAGCCTGCTTGGGATTCTCTCTCTCTCTCCCTGTGCCCCTCTCCCGAACTCACGCTTGTGTATGTGCGCTCTCTCCCTCTCTCTCCCTCTCTCTCTCTCTCTCAAAAAAAAAAAAAAAAAAAGAAAGAAAAGAAAAAAAAAATAACCATACTCTACAATCAGGCAGAACTAGGTTTATATCTGTGTTCCCTCATTAGTAGCTATGTTGGCTTGGGCAAGTTATTTAACTTCTCTAAATGTCAGGTTCCTTATCTATAAGGTGGAGATAATAATAGTATATACCTCAGAGAATTATCCTGTAAGTAAAATGAGACATTAATTATCTCAGTACCTCCTAATAACCGTATCAATTACTTATTGCATAGCAAGTCAGTCTAAGACTTAGTGGCTTAAAGCTTTATTTGCTAATGATTTTGTGGATTGGCAATTTGGGCTGGGCTCACCTGGGTAGTTTATCCTCTCCACGTGGCAACAGCTGGACTCCTCCATGCCTTTATAGTCAGTTGACATGTTGGCTGGGACTGGCCAGTCCTGGATGTCCTCACTCATATGTCTGGAGACTCATGTGGGATAGTTAGAAAGGCCAGAATGGCTGGAATGGTCACTTTCCAAATGTTGCCTCTCTCCATGTGGTATTTCATCCTAAAGGAGGTTAGCCTGGGCTTATTCACCAGCAGCAGTATTCCCAAAGGGCAAGGCTCAATGCGTAGGTGCTTAATCAACCCTCTTCTTGCATCATGTTTGCTGATGTTCTGTTGGGTAAAGCAAGTCACGTGGTCAAGTCCAGAGTCATTGCAGGAGCACCCTATACAGTTGTAGCAACCAACTGATTCACAACTGATTGAGGGCCATTCCTTTTATATCGCTGCAATAATTTAGTAAATCACTTTAATTTAGTACATGCCAGCTATCTTTATCATCATCATCAACACTACCACCACCACAAGCATCAATCACCATCATCATCATCTATTCAAGACCCATTAATCTGAAATAAGTTATCGTTGAAGGAATAAGAGTTTCAGATTTTCAAGATCAGCAACTTGCAATAAACACAATCCACAGGTATTTGTTGAACATCTAAGTATACCTGGTTCTTTCCTAGATGTGGGGATACACACTCAACAAGGCCTTCCCTCAAGAAACTTATGTTCTAGTGGACAAGAAAGAAGACTTGAGAAAGAATGGTAAACATATGGAATGTTCAGAAAAAGTGGACAATATTGGGGCTTTTACACTGAATTTTTGGACCTACTGAGAAATGTCTGTTATCAAATTCATCTTTTATAAAGTGCTAATCTTAATCAGCCAGGATTAAAGAAAATAGAAGATTAGAAAATAGCACAGTACATGACCAACTGTGTATTCAGTAAGACCCAACTACAACAGTGTGATTCCTTTTACTCCTTTAGGGAACCTAGTCCTGTTTACCCTGGCTGATGCCTTCAACTTTGGTATTAAGTAGAGCTCCATTCTTAGGCTAGATTGGGGTTCAGAAGGAATATCCATGCTCTAGTCTAGAGCTATATGAAGGTATTAACTCATAAAGCAATGTGGTCAGATTTAGTGTTTCCTGAAATTCCACCTGGGCAATTTCCTGCAAAAAAGGATTAGAAGTCCAGGGCCCTAAAATTCAGTATGTCTTAGGGCCATCACCTTGGAGTAAATCAGTAGATTATCTGATTTAGAAGTAGTCTGAGAATCCCTGGAAATCATAAGGATATACAAGGACCAACTTGGCATTTTAAGGAATTAAATCTACAGACCCAGGAAAATAAAGAGGTATTAGGAGGAGACAACAGAGCAGCAGGAGCCCAGGATTAATTGATTGCATATAACACTCTGATTAGTAAAGTGGAGAACTGGAGATGCTGGGGAGGCTCATGTGGTTAAGTATCTCACTTCAGGTCAGGTCATGATCCTGCCCTCTATAAGTTCAAACACCGCGTCAGGCTCTGTGCTGACAGCTCGGAGCCTGGAGCCTGCTTTGGATTCTGTGTCTCCTTCTCTCCCTGTCTCTCCCCCATTCATGCTCTCTGTCTTTCAAAAATGAATAAAGGTTAAAAAATTTTTTTAATAAAAAAATTTTAATGAAAGAAGTGGAGAACCAAAAATTCCAACAAATAACTTACTATTAGTGTCAAAATTGAGAAGTATGGAGTTAAATACAAAAAAGAAGACCTATTCTATACCTAAAGGAAAGAGATTGGAAGGTTATTGAAGCCATGAGTCATAGTCATTTCAGCTTAACATTGGTTGGGGATCTATTATGTGTCAAGCATATTATCCTGGTCCAGATTCTAGGAATATACAGATGAATAGAGTATGAATAGAGTACAATCTTCAGGTGGACTGACTAAGCAAAGGAAATGATTAGAAGTGAGGTTGGGTCAATCAAGAATCAGAATACAGGAACTGGTTGATGTTATACCACAAAATGTGTTGTTTTGACATGGAGTGGAGTCAGTTCCTCTGGTTGAAGCCTTCCTTGACCACATGCAATGAGTCATTGCTTCCTCCATTCCTCCAGTTCTCTGTTCTTACCTCTAATATAGAATTTATCTTGTTCTACCTCTTTATGTCTGGCTTTTGCTAGATTACCTCCTGGCCTTCTAGCACAAAGTCTGGCACATAGCAGGCATCTAATAAATGTGTTTTAATTACATGCTTGATTAAAGAAATAAAAGAGTGAAGAAATCTGCCTTGTGTGAAGACTTTCTTGAAGGTCACAGGCCTCACCCAGAAAAGGCTGTGCCCAGAAACAGGTCTGAGTTGGAGTGAAACACACCATTTCCTCATCTTACAACATTCTCTTTTCATCCCTTTAATACATAACTTGACAGAACATGGCAGAACTTCATAAAATGATCACTAGCCAATTTAATAATCTTAATTATCAAAAAAGGAAAACTATAGGAAAAAAAACCTTTTCATTATAATAATAGTTCATTTATATACCGGATGCTTTTTTTTTTTAATTTTTTTTTAACGTTTATTTATTTTTGAGACAGAGAGAGACAAAGCATGAATGGGGGAGGGTCAGAGAGAGGGAGACACAGAATCTGAAACAGGCTCCAGGCTCTGAGCTGTCAGCACAGAGCCCAACGTGGGGCTTGAACTCACGGACCGCGAGATCATGACCTGGGCCGAAGTCGTCCGGTTAACCGACTGAGCCACCCAAGCGCCCCTATATACTAGATGCTTCTTAAGGGCAAAAGCAAAACAGCATAGTCAAGGGAAAATAAAAGTTAAGCATTTTAGGAAAACTGATACACAAGGAGCTTCATTTTTCTATATGATGGTCTTCATATCTTCACACATACACACCCATTTTGTGTTACTTTAGTCTCATTAACAGGTGCCTTTCAGTTATTTCCTTTTTTTAAAACGAGAAGTATTGAGTCAGCGATTTGGCCAGGGGAAAGCTCTAAACCATGACTATTAATAATGAGCACTTCCTAATGTTGGCAAAATCTGTTTCCCCTTTCAAAGACAGAGAAGGCAAGCTATTGGAAGATAGTGTACTTATATATAGTCAAAGAGATTTAGGAAAAACTGCTTCCAGAAGTCCTGGTTTAGTTAAAACTTGGAACACATATGTTGGGACATGTCCCCGAGTTCTTTATGTTGGCTAGTAACAGAGGCAGCTTCCACTTCAGGGTAAAAGCTAACAAAAAAGTAAAATGTATTAAATATTTCTCTGTTCTAAGTACTGTGATAGGGCTAGTATTCAACCCCAACAACAACCCTGAGCGTGAAGTGACAGGTGGAGATCTGGTCTTTCTGACTTGAAGGGCATGATTTTCAGTGTTGCCTTACACTGTGTTCAGCTAAGATCCCTAATTCAGGAAACATAGTTGAAACATGGATGGAGTCTCTGTTTGGAAGAACTGTGTTCCACAAATTTCTCACTTATCTTACTGCGAGAGGTAAGATGTCCCAGCAACAGGATTCAAGGTTTGGGACTGAACGTCAGATAACTTATTACATATTTCCTCATTCTGTTTACATTATAAGGTGTTGCTTCATCTCTGAAAGACAAAGGCATTTAAACTATTTTGCCGACAACCCATTCTGGCCCAAACCACCACGTTCACTTGAAACAAGAAGTGTGTGCAGTGGCTCAGGGTGACCCAGTTAAGAGCAGTCCCATTTAAAGCTATTAAGTGTGGTTTCTCTTTCAGTGAGGTCATCCTGTTTAATCCCTCTGGACTGAAACAGCCTATAAAGCAGCCTCTCCAACAGCTTATCTCAGTCCATTTCTTGGTGGACTACAGGGTTCAACTCTTTTAGAGTGCTCTCTTAAATAAAGAAGGAAGAGGGTGGTAGCAAGGGGGAAGATAGGTAAGAAGAACTCAAGCAGTGAAATGCTAGTCATGTGGAGAAACTACTCAAGAGATTGCAAAAGAACACAGATAGAGGTTGGGAGCACATACAAGGGGGAAGTTTGAAGACTCTTCATCTACTTCCTCACCATTCAGTAAATCTGTCCTTGTTTAGAAACCAAGTGTAAAAAAGGGAAGATACAAGAAGGAGCCGGTTCAGAGCATATGTTCCTATGTTCCACCGTGGGAAAATGAATAGCTGACTGCCCAGTGCAGTTTCGTCTGGTTTATAAAGACTTCCTGGAAACATGTGTAAAATAAAAAGGTATATTCCTCATTAAGAATATCGCCATTAAAAAAAGAAAGAAGAATGTTCACCATTGAGTCAGTCAGTTAAAAGTCTAACTTTTGATCTAAGCTCAGGTCTTGACCTCAGGGTTGTGAGTTCAAGCCCTGTATTGGGCTCTGTGGTAGGAATAAAGCCTACTTAAAAAAATTAAAAAAAAAAAAAGGAAACATCACCATTTTGAAGTTTCTAAATCAGAAACTTTGGGTGGAGTGGGGAGGGTGTGACCAGCAGTCTTTGTTGTTGTTGTTTCATATTTGTTTAAGCAATCTCTGTACTCAATGAGAGGCTCAAGCCCACGACCCCAAGATCAAGAGTCGCAGGCTTTCCTGACTGAGCCAGCCAGGCACCCCAGCAATATTTATTTTAACAAGCCCTTCAGGTAAAGTTAGAGGACCAATGGCTTATATGCCTTTATCTCTCCCACACATCTCTGGCATGAAAAGATAATCAAAGCCACATGAGCTTTCTTCAACTCAGATTATGAGAGGTTAAAGGGATAAACTACATCTATATTTACTGATTGCTAAAATGAAAAATAGGTGTAGAATAATATGAAGGGCATGATATCACTTGTATAGGAAAAAGTACCATCTATCTACCTATCTGCTCCATTTGTCTAAACAGAAAATTTCTGAAGGAATTATAAACAATAGTTACATCTAGAGATCAAGATATTTGGGGGTAGGAGAGAGGAAAGGGACACTTACTTTCTACATTTATGGCATTTTATGCCTTTGTTTACCATTAGCATTCCTTCTTTTCATACTTTTATATTTTTGAGATTTCACAGTTGATTCTGATGATCAGCTGGAATTAGGAACCACTGTAGAAAACTAGTTGTTACTTTCCATTAGTGTAGTAGCCATTAAGTGACTGTTTAACATTTGTTTATTGACCATGTGGGTTGTCTCAAGCTCATAGAAGTTTTTCTGAAGCTTCTTTGAAGTCCTGCTCCATAAAATATGTGCATTCAATATAGGACCATTCTTGGGGTAACACCAGTCTGCCAAGACCAATGATGGAGCTCTATATCACAGGACCTTCTTAAACCCATTGCACAGACAAGTTCAAGGTTCCTGACACAAAGATTCAATAGCAATATGGCCAGATTCAGGAAGGAGATCCTGAGAAATACAATTTGGTTTACATGGGTGAATTCAGTTGGCAAATATCAAAACCACTTGTCTGAGAGGGTCCATCTTGCTACCTCTACAGAGATCAGAATGCCCTGTTAGTATCCAGGAAGGAAAATAATTTTCAAGAGCAGAACAAATCTGTATCAGCACTCAATAGGCTGTCCTTACCATTTTCACAGAAGTAGGAAGAACCTCAGGCAAAATTGTTAAGTATCCCTAAATTTATCTTCAAATCTTTCTACTCTCCTCTTTCTAAGCCTCTCCCATCCTCCTTCTGCTTAAAGGAATCTGAACCTTATGCCTGTAATCTCGAGTCCTCAAAACTGCTATCAGACAGCTCAGGACCCCCACACAAGCCTGCCTACCCACACAGCATCTTCAAAGCTATTCCTTCAAAATTGTCCCTCCCAGCATCAAAGTTTTACTTTCTCCCCTCTCTGTCCCCATCCAATTGTTTAGTCCCACAATATTTTAATCTTATTTAACTGTAACTGAAGAAAGCAATTCCAGAAAGTCACATCAAGAGTTATATCAGTAGTTCTCAATCTTATTGTACCCAACCCCCAACACACCTGGCAGATATGACACATGGAATAATAGGGGGAAAGAGAGGAAAGGGACTATATTTTAAGGGAGATGAAGCATGTGGTTTGAAAGAGCCCCTGGATCTGATACATAGCCCTTGAGTGACTTCTTTTGACAGTCACTGGGTTGGCTAGATATTAATTTCATAGTTAACATCCCAGGGCTATTTATGTGTTGTGTACAGCAATTCTTTAAACCAAAACTAAATCTCTAATTACAGAACTACAGGCATGTTGCTGGTGGGGAAGATATTTTGGGAAAAGGGAGCTTTCTTGGGTTTCTCCAAAAAACGTCACACCGACGGGTGCATATCTCCCCTAAACACGGGGCTTTCTCTCCTGCTCAAAATTGTGCTAAAGATTTGCCAAAAATCTTTCAGAACCTTCCCAGTAGGTCACTTGAAATTCCACTTATCAGGCCAGTCCTGCCAAAGGAAGGCAAGAGAGGAAAACTATGCATTCTATCACCTCTTCATTTTTAATGGTATTGACTCTTAAAACCCAGAGGAATGCTAGCTTCCATAAGCTTCTCTCCACAGACTGATATTTTAAGTCTGGAATGCTAAGAACTAACAACCTTCATTTCGCCCTTGTGGATAGGACATAGTTTACCTGACCTAGAATAGGCAGCTCTGTTTTTCTGATGGAAATCTTGGAAACCAGCATGGAAAATAGAACAACAGTAGCCTCATAAAACAAGGAAATACTCACCCACAAATATTTTTTTAGAGCCCACAATATCACAAATGCTTTGCTTTCATTTTGGTCACTTTACTTTCCCAACAACACCTCAAAAATACCCATTTCTTGGAGCCCCTGGGTGGCTCATTCGGTTGGGCATCTGACTCGATTTCAGTGATTTGAGCTCAGGTCATGATCTCATGGTTTGCAGGATCAAGCCCCACTTCTCCCTCTCTCTGCTTCTCTCCTGCTCATGCTCTCTCTCTCAACATAAATAAACATTAAAAAAATATCCATTTCTGGAACCCCTCTAATTTTGCTGTCAATATTCATCTGCCCATCATCACCTAAACCAATCTCCCAACATCTTTACTATCACAAAAACTGGAAATGGCACCACTACTATGAAAGCAAATCCCATGCCCATAAGTGAACCTCAAAGACATTACTAAACAAATATGTTGGTTTAGTACAATTTAACTGGATCGTGTAGAATCAGAATAAGTGAATAATCTTTCTTAGAGTGAAAAGATAATAGTCCAAGACTCCAATCACATTGTTCAGGAGTTCTACCACAGTAAAGCTGAATGTTAATGATTCCAGCCATTAAAATTCCAGCGTGAGATCTAGAAGATGGATCTGATGCTGTTTCGACAAGAAAAGCTGTAGTCATTTATTAGAAGCCCCAATGTTGACCAAAGCCTCAGAGTGGAATTCAACTGAAATTCTGGCACTCAAAAATGGTAACCTTGAGCTGTCTAATAAGGATTTAACACATATCTTAAAGCAGTTTTTGTTTTACATAAATCTCATTGGTTATAAATAACAGAAGTCCACTTGAACCAACTTAATTAAAAGCTGGGGAGGGGTGTATTACAAAGCTCTCTCATGGATCTCCAGGGCAGAGAGAAAAGGCCTTATAAGGATTAGATCATACACCAGAAAATTCTCAGGAACTAAGGCAATGATATTCTCTCCCCTCTCTTTCTCTCCTTCCCTTCATCCCTCCTTTCTCTCTCTCCCCTTTCCCTCTCTCCTCCTCTTTCTCTTTCCCTTCTCTCTCTCTCCCTCCCCCTGCTCTCCCTCCATCCTCCCTTTTTCCTCCTCTGTCTCATTCCTTCTCTTCTCTTTTTCTCTCTTCCTCCTTCCCCATAGTTTCTCATCTCTGCCTTTCTCAGAGGCTTTGCCTCCATCTTACCTGTGAGCAAAAGCACTTTCTCTGCTTCTCCATGCACAAGCTACAAACAACCACCTTTCAATCATCAGAGTCTAACCAAAAGTTCAGTTGCAAACTCCTGGGAAACAGATTGGCCCCCAAAATAGGTAAATTCTCTCTCTTTTTTTTTTTTTTTGATTGAGTCAATGAAGATACAGAGAGGCAAAGTCTTACAGTATAAACATGGCTTCTGGGGCTCCACTTCCTGAGGAAGCTGGGAAGATACTAGCTATCCCTCTCACTGAAAAATATTTAGAAATGTAAAGGTCACAAATTGACAAATGGAAAAACCATTAGGCTAAACCTTTGGGAATTCTTTCTCTTCCTAGTTGGTTTCTACTAACATGAGAACTTATAAAATATCCTTTAGTGTTGTCTCTTGGGAAAAGATACATATATATATATATATATATATATATATATATATATATATATACTAACAAGATAAATTTTTTTGATATAGAAGAGAACTTAGAGGACTGGGAAGATTCAGGATACTCAGGCTCCACTGCTAACCAGCTATGTGCAAACTTGCATGATTCACTGCTACTGAGTCTCCTCACTTATGCCAATCTCTAAGGCCCCTTCCAGCTCTAATTCTGAGATGTTGACATCTACTCTTATAATAACTACTTGAAGAAGGGAGCTATCTGACTTGTGGGGTGCCTTTGAGAGGAATAGTCATTCAGGGCAGAGATCAAATAGGTCTGCATCTTGTTTGGTTTTGCAGTTGGTATTTTGGAACTCTGGAGATTAGGATTCATGGGGTAATTTGCTTACATATTGGTGGCTTCATTCATTCTTTGAAGCTATTTGGGTGCCAATAATGGGAGTCTCTAAAGAAATTGGAGGACCAAAAGTGAATTAATTGGTACATATTGGTAGCTTCATTCATTCTTTGGAGCTACTTGGGTGCCAATAATGGGAGTCTCTAAAGAAATTGGAGGACCAAAAGTGAGTTAATTTACCTTATATTCACCAACAAAATTAGTCTCCAGGGCATTCAAAGACACTCTCGCTAAATGGAGCATTTTAGTGTCACTTAAATTGCAATATGTATTCAAAATAATAACCCCAATGACAATGCACATTTACTAAGCTCTGCTCTGGGAATTCACGCAAGAGTGATAGTGAAAGAACATTAAACAGTGAGAGAAGTGTGCTTACTCATTTCCTCTGATGGAAATCAATAAGCTTTTGACCACCACCAACACTGTCAAAAAGCAGATAGATGCTCAGCAGACCAGTCACAACTTCAATTTCACATCCTTTCCCCTTAGAACTGCTAAGTGTGGCTTTTGAACTGGGCTGGATCAATCAGATAGAACAGAAGGTTTTTTCTTGTCTTCTCTCGCACAAATTTCCACTCTAAAAGGAAAATGGGTTCCTATTTTAAAAAGGTTGATAATAAATCAGGGAAGTGATACATCCACCATGCCAACCATGCTTGCTTTTCTTGCATAGAATCTACTTTGCAATGAAGGATATTTAGGATAGTCCATTAGGTATTTTGCTATTGGAAATATTATTTTGCAAATGGTCTCTCACTCAAGGAAATTACCAAGAAAAAATATTTCAGTTGTATGTTCAATTGTGATGTATATAGCAAAGTGAGCACAAATGCTTGGCACGTAATAGGTGAGCAATAAATGTATGTTTCTCTTCTTTTCTTGAGCTGAATCAAATGTGCAAGAAAAGAGAGAGAAAGAAATCTGGAATCTTTAAGGAATTTATTCACAAGGATGTAATATTTCATTCAATTTAGTTATAAATCTTCCCCTATGATCTCAAAATATTTTCACATTTATTATTGATCTTTCATAATCACCATGTGATATAACCAGGGATAAAAATTATCAACTCCATTCCTTAGTGAAAAAATTTAAAAACAGAAAGGACAAGAGACTTATTCATATTTTTAATGACTCAATACTAGAATAGAACTCAGAGTGCCTGATGCTGGTAAATTAAACAAGTTACAGTACCCCGTTAAGAATCCAATACCGGAGTGCCTGGGTGACTCAGTAGGTTAAGCCTCTGACTCGATTCTGGCTAGATCATGACCTCATGGTTCCTGGATCCAAGCCCTGCATTAGGTTCCTTGCTGACAGTGGGGAACCTACTTGGGATTCTCTCTCTCTCCTCTCTCTGCCCCTCCCTCACTTGCTCTCTCTCTCTCTCTGTCTCTCTATCTCAGAATAAATAAATAAAAAATAAAAGAATCCAATAATAACAAGCCCTTTGTAATAACTGGCTATAAAATGTTTTCCTTAAAGGACTAGATTATATTCTTCCAGAAGTATGTTACCAATATAATATAAATAAAAACTAATAGCTAATTTGACTCTCTGTCTCTCTCTCCCTCTCTCTTCTATAGGTATAGAATATATATTTGTGTGTATACATACCTACTATCTGAATCATCTCCCATAATTGCTTAAGGGAACTCCAGTTCTTAAAAATGTGAGATAAGTTTAAATATGAGAAATGAAAAAAAATTCTACCATAGATGCTCCATTCATATTGTGATCCCATCTCTGGATCAGAAACCTCACGAGACACTCTGATGAAGTTTTTCAGATTGAGCAGAAAGAATACAGAATTTTAAGAGTTTGAAAGGTAGTAAGTAAAGCAATATCACTAAGAGGAAAAACTGTCATATCTGCTAATTGAGTTCAGGGGTCTCTTTGAGAACTTAGCAAGTCTTGAATAATGAGCAGGAGGCTGATTTTTACTCTGGTTTGTAGCAGTTAGACTGTTGTCAGTATTGTTGTATACATTTTTGCCACACATCCATCACATGAAATCTGATTCATAGCAGCATTCAGCACTGCTATCACATTCCCTGGAGATTCCATTCACCCACAATCTTACCTACTGGCAAAGCCTGAATATTAAAATGAATAAGCCTTTCCGGGTGCCTGCGTGGCTCAGTCAGTTGAGCGTTGGACTTCGACTCAGGTCATGACCTCACAGCTCATGAGTTCGAGTCCCGCATCGGGCTCTGTGCTGACAGCTCAGGGCCTGGAGCCTGCTTTGGATTCTGTGTCTCCCTCTGTGTCTGCCCCTAACCCACTCACATTCTGTCTCTGCCTCTCTCAAAAATAAATAAACATTAAAAAAAATGAATAAGCCTTTCAGTAAGAACCTCCCCCTTCCATTCACAGTTACCTATTCCATCCTTCCTTACACTGCAGTTTGCCTCAGACACTGACCCAGCATTCTCAGTCTTTGATGAACTGGCACATACCTATGAATTTGAATTTGTCCAAACACAGTGGGAGGAGAGGAAATTTGTGCCTTGCCTTCAACCATCTACAAGAACATCCCTCTGCCATTGTTCCCATCTTATACATCTGAGTATATGATATGCATATGTATGATATGTATATGTATACCTCTTTGAAGATGCCATTCCTCTTCAGTTTTCTTGTTAAACTTTTTATTAAAAATTAAAAGTTAAAATTCTATTTTATCAAAAATATGTATATGTATATTAGGCTATATAAAAGGTCAAACAATAAGCCTTATAATAAAACACAGCAGTCATCTGCTCAATTCTGTCCCTCTAGAGGCAACCACCTTCCTGTTACCCAGAGGCCACTTTCTACTTTCAACCATTTCTTCTGCTTACTTCATATTCCTTAATAATTCTCTTGTAGTGTTATGCCTTAGTTTTTCTCCCTAATATCTGATCTATTTGCTTCCTATTGGAAAAATGAGAATTTAATTCCACATTTACATAAAGCACTTACAAAGTACACATACGTGTATTTTCCATCCTGCCAATACTGAGTTTTTTTACTAAATCAATCATTAGTATTTCTATAATTGTATAAATATCTTCCACACATAAGATATGTAATACACTTTGGTCAAATTTGCTTTCTTGTAAAAGTTCTGTTTTTCTTAGAGTTGATAATTGTCACTATTTTGGTATTTTCTCTGTTCTCATCACTAATCCATGCCTAACTGTCTGATAGTGATCAGATTCCTCTCCGTGTAATCAAACACATCAGAGAATCTATAAATTCCTCCCCCTGTCCCCAAGGATCTATCCCTTCTGAAGTCCCCTCCTCTCTCCCTCCAGCTCAGACCACTTGCTCTCTAGACCTGCTATACAGTTGTCATCCTGGGTTTTTTCACCATTATCATTCTGGAAATTCCCTTTATTTTTCTTCTGTGTTGGGTCCCATGACTTCTTCTTCATGATTTTATTCCCTCATTTTGATGGAACATGCCTTCCAGAAAGTTGCTCAGAAAGGCTGCATGAGAGGTAAACGACACAGGCACATCTAAATTGTCTTTGTTCTACCTTCTACACAGTTGGTAGTTTGATTGGGTAATGAAATCCAGTCTAGAAATAATTTTTATGGAGAAATTTAAAAGATTGCTCAGTTTTTTTCTAGCTTCCAATGTCATTGTTGCAAAGGCTGATGTTCTTCTAATTCCTATTTTTTTGTTGGGGGGAGGTGGTTGGGGGGAGTTTTGTGCCTTTATTAGAAAGTCTAGAATTTTCTTCTTTAACCCTGAAGTTCAGAAAGGTTGTAATGATATGGCTTGGCATGGGATGTCTGTGTGTGTGTGTCTGTGTGTGTGTGTGTGTTTTGTTTTGTTTTGTTTTAAAAGGGCTTCTTTAATAAGATAAACTTCTTTCACCTCCAGCTGTTCTAATGGTAACTTCCTGTCCATCTGGGAGTTATAATTATAATTATTATTATTATTAATCATTTTTTCTTTCTTTCTTTCTTTTTTTTATTTAAATCCAAGTTAGTGAAGAGGCTCCGGGTGGCTCAGTCAGTTGAACATCCAACTTCAGCGCGGGTCATGATCTCACAGTTCGCAACTTTGAGCCCTGTGTTGGGCTCTGCCCCACCAGCTCAAAGCCTGGAGCCTGCTTCAGATTCTGTGTCTCCCTCTCTCTCTCCCCCTCCCCTGCTTGTACTCTGTCTCTCTCTCAAAAATAAATAAACACTAAAAAATAAATAAATAAATAAATAAATAAATCCAGGTTAGTTAACATATATTGTAATAATGGTTTCAGGAGTAGAATTTAGTGATTCATCAGTTACATATAACACCCAGTGCTCATCCCAACAAGTGCCTTCTTTAATGCCCATCCCCCATTTAGCCCATACCCCCACCCAACACCCCCTCCAGCAACCTTCACTTTGTTCTCTGTATTTAAGAGTCTCATGTTTTCCCTCCTTCTCTGCTTTTATCTTATTTTTCCTTCCCTTCTCCGATGTTCATCTGTTTTTTATCTTAAATTCCACGTATGAGTGAATATTTTGTCTTTCTCTGACTGATATTTTGCTCAGCATAATATGTTCTAGTTCCATCCACGCTGTTGTAAATGGCAAGATTTCATTCTTTTTGATCACTGAGTAATATTCCATTGTAAATACATACCACATCTTCTTTATCCGTTCATCAGTTGATGGACATTGGGGCTCTTTCCATAACTTAGCTATTGTTGATAGTGCTGCTATAAACATTGGGGTGCATGTGCCCCTTCAAATCAGCACTTTTATGTCCTTTGGATAAATACCTAGTAGTGCAATTTCTGGGTCATAGGGTAGATCTATTTTTAATTTTTTGAGGAAAATCCGTACTATTTTCCAGAGTGGCTGCACCAGTTTGCATTCCCACCAGCAGTGCAAAAGCATTCCCTTTTTCTGCATCCTCGCTGACATCTGTTGCTTCCTGAGTTGTTAATTTTAGCCATTCTGACAGGTGTGAGGTGGTATCTCATTGTGGTTTTTATTTTCATTTCCCTGATGATGGGTGATGTTGAGCATCTTTTCATGTGTCTATAGTATAGTCAAGAATATTTATGCATATACCAAATATCAATGCCTGTAGGTCTTTTTTCCTGGGCCAGTGGATCCCCAGAGAATAATCCCTCTATCCCCTGCTTGGCTGCTAGCATTCTGCATGCCATGTGGTAAAGGAGGCGAGGGAGCACACTCCTCAGGATGCAGATTGGCATTAATAGCCCAATGTTTAGTACTGCTTCTCACACATATCTTCATATGTTCCTTGTGTTCTCTAATCCAAAGCCTTGCTCGTTGAACCTATTTTGCTTTATTTAAATTTTCTGCCAGAGAAGATGGCATAATCATAGCTGAACTGATTTGAGAGAGTCTGGGCATCTAATGCTTCTGTTATACATTCCAGTTTTTAGCTCCTCCTACTTCCAGAGAAACTTGCCTTCAATTCCTGAGTGTTTCTCAAATTCACCAGGATGAATCCACTTGCTTCCTTTTATCCCACCTCCTGCAGGATTATTTTGTCCTTCTCCCTTTAGGAAGTCATCATGTCTTCCAAACTTTGATGACATCTCTTTTGCACTTGATGTCACTTTTCCCTGTTGAAAGGATTTAAACTTTCATCGTTTCTTTAATGTCATTTCAATGGAGTTTGGGGAGATGACTCATGTTGTTTTATCACCATGTTGGCTACAGGTCCCTCACTCCTCTTCCACTATGCTATATTCATTTATCTGGCCAATATTCTCTCAGCATGAGTATATACTGTAAATAGTAAGAGATACAAGGAAGTGTACCGTACGTTCTTAGCTCTAAGGAAGCTTACACGCAAGTTGATAGACAAAATATACATACATTAACACATTCTAAAACAAGTTAATACAAACTTCTACAAAATCTGGTGAAGTTCTAATTCAATACTGTATCTTATTAAGTGAAAGGAGTGATATAGCTAACCACTGCAGCCATTAAGAACTGAGACAATCTTCTTGGCTTAGAATGAGAGGACAGGTTTCACTAAGAAAGTAGTAGTTAAATGTCATAGAATTTGGAAAGCCATTGAGAATGAGGAAATTCCAAGTGAGAGAAACAGAAACTCAGAGAAAACATGGAGAATGGTGAATGAATGTAGCAAAAACAGGAGGTTTGTACAAGGAAATTGTAACTAGGTTATCATGAATTTCACATTTAAAATAAAAAATACGCAGGGCACCTAAGTGGCTCAGTAGGTTGAATGTCCGACTCTTGGTTTTGGCTCAGGTCATGATCTCCCAGTTCGTGAGTCCAAGCCCCACATGGGGCTCGCTGCCATCAGTGCAGAGCCAGCTTCAGATCGTCTGTCCCCCTCTCTTTCTGTCCCTCCCCTGCTCATGATCTGTCTTTCAAAAACAAATAAACATTAAAAAAATTAAACAAAGAAAAATAAATAAATAATATGCTGAGAAAATACGGATAATAATAAAAAGCATTGTACTGAGTAAGACTCCAGGTTATGGTCCAAGGTGTACCTTGGACTCAATGTATAGTTGGGGTGAGTCACTATACTACGTCACCTCCAACTTCTGATCCATAATCTGTGAAACCTACTTAAGACAACTTTACAGTGGAATTTCTGGGCACAACAATTAGCCTCTCCCAAAGGAAGAAGCAGATGAAGGAGCAGATTCTGCAACATCTGCTTTCTGAATACTTTATACAGAAGATTTTTAGATCTACTTGCCTAAAGGTTTAAAGGGGTGGGAGGTGTGGGTGGGTGGATTACAGCTATGAAGGAAGTGGTGGTGGACTTTTGGAAAGGGAAAAGTTGAATGTGGGATAAAAGATTTCCTGGGACAGCAAATATGCTGACGATGGTAGCTACCTAAGAATTCAGGGTCTAACTTAGCAAAAGGGTAATGCACATGATTCAAAAGAGGAGGGAAATACAGGAGCAAATATTCAAATTGGAGCCTTGTGCATTTACGAAAACCTGAAGTGCAATCAATTTACGTTTGCAGAAGTATTTATGGAGCACCTGGGTGCCTCAGTCAGTTAAGCGACCGACTCTTGATTTTGACTCAGGTCATGATCTCACAGTTTGTCGAATAGAGCCCCACGTCTGGCTCTGCACTGATGGCATGGAGCCTGCTCGGGATTCTCTCTCCCTCTTTCTCTGCCCCTCCCCTGCTTGTGCATGCGCTCTCTCTCTCTCTCTCTCTCTCTCTCAAGATAAAGAAACATTTTTTTAAAAAAGAAGTATTTATGGTTGTTTGGTGGCAGGAAAGAAATGTAAACAGGTGAACATTATAAATATATGGTATGCCAGTATCTTCTATAATCTGAACAATCAAGGTGAGCACTAACAAGTTGTGTTCCTTTTATTGTTTTTCTTTATTCTTCTCCCTCCTGCAACTGTGGTGCAGCACTTGTTCCCATATAAACCCTTCCAGAATCCTTCCATGTTCACAGCTTAGTCCTCATTCTTCCATTTTCTTCTTCTAGTTTTCTTGTTGGTTTTGTTTAGAAAGGTACCAAGAAATTCTCTGTATCAAAGTCTCTTGGCAAATGTCTAAATGGGTAAGATACCTACCTTTTCTCTGGAAATGCTGAGAGTTGCCAGATGTTTTCCTAGTGACCTTTCAAAGAAGTGGCCTTTTTCTAAGGGGAATAACAAGTAACCCTAATCTGGAGTTGACCTATCGCTCTGACCCTTGCCAAAGACGTGCTCTAGGAGCACAAGTCTTACACTCATACTAGCAGATACAGTTGCCCAAGGTCAGGCTTGACACCACACAAGAGCTGGAGATAGGTCCAAAAAAGCCAAATTTGCGGTCACTTTCCTCACATCCTAAAAAAAACTGTTTCTAAGGTACATCCTTATTGACTGAAAAGGCCAACCATCTATAATTGCTGTCAATGTGTTTTTCATATCTGTCATATGGATAGCTGGATAGCTTCTGTTTGTCCCTCCATATCTTCTCTCTGTTCTTACTCCATTCTGCTCTGTGCCTTGTTAGGCTGATCTACAAGGACCATATCAACAAGGCTCCCATGCTCTCTGGCTTCCCATTGGGTCTGGCCAGTGAGAGCCTTGGCAAGATATCAGAGGGTAGGAGGAGAGTGTGTGTGTGTGTGTGTGTGTGTGTGTGTGTGAAAATACAGGGTGTGTATTTTCCTGGCTCCTTCCCGGGAGAGGCAGCACTGGGTTGGACATGTCCTTCCATCCAGGATCAATGTGCCTTTCCAGGAAACCTTCACTGCACAGCTTTTTTTTTTTCTGGCTCAGCAATGGCTCCTGCCCCTCATCCTCTCAGGTCCAGGTGTAGAATCACTTCATTCACTGCTCCTAGCCTCTGGTTGCTGCACTCCCTCTTTGGGTTGCCCTACTCTACCTTCCTCTCCCACATACACCTTTATAAACAATTCCTTTGCAAATGAACTCTCCTGGAAGCATCCTAAATTGGGTTTGCCATCTGTTTCCTGCTAAGAACTGACAGAGGTAATAACTCTAGAAATGAGTTGTTTTTAATAAAAGATTTTATCTAAGAAGTCTCTACTTGAAAAGAGATGAAACTCACATAGCAAGTGAAAATGTTTCAGCTTTGAAGTCAAAGAAAGGTTGTTTCAAGTTCCAGACCATCTACTTATAACTGTGTATCCTTGGATACGATACTCAAGGTTTCAGAACCTCAGTTGTTTAATCTATAAAATAAACATAATAATAGTACCTACAGCATAGAATTGCTAGGAAGAATAGAGGACAATTTTAAATGAGATTAAAAACATCCACATAGGGCAAGCTCTCCATTTCTATTAGCCTATAAAAATAATCATCATCATCATATATATATTTATTAGTTAAGAACTAATAATAACTCTTCTGAAAGAGGCTTAATCTAGAGGATGGACTTGAATTAGATCTTAAAGATCAGGTAGCTGAAATTTATGTTGGTAGGCTAGAGTAGGACCTACCCAAGATGTATTTCTTCGCACAGGATATAAGAATGATTGCTTCTGATTTTCCATTAGTGCCCTGGTTCCAGACTTCTAAAAGGAAAGTTACCTTGAGATTTTGGCAGAGAATCAAGATAAGAAGTCACTTCATTTTTTGTCCAATGCAGTGACTATTTCATCCAGAAATCCTCCCCAGCCTGGTCATACACAAGAACCACTGCATGTATCTGTAACTTCATTCGAAAGCAAAATGAGGGCCACCATTCCCCTATCAGTTGTGTGAATTAATCACTAGCTTTAATTAAGAACCACATTGCAGAGGCCTCTATAATTGGGGAGTTAATTTAATGAGCTATTGCAAATTAAAGTAATTTCCACTTGCTGAAACTTAACTGTGGTGAATGGAGTTTTTCAGGAAATCTTCATTACCTGTCCGATTATCCTAAGCCTTCCAGATCATCTAGTTTGGATCATGTTTATCTCCAATCCATGGAGCAAAATCCTGCATGGGTATGAAATCAGAAAGATGCTGCCATTGCATTCATGAAGCAGATGTACTTCTGTAGTACAAAGTTTACATATGTTAATAGATTTAAATTGGTCTATGAACAAAGTCAATTGCCATTTCTCGATTATGTATATAAATTAAAGAATGGCTTAATTTAATTTCTACCATGTGTGCCCCCTGGCAATAAAGGTTACTGAAGATGTGAGTCCTCTTTTCAAGGGACTGAGGGAGAAAGACTACCTACTCTCTGCCAATATTTAGCTGTACTTCATAAGAGGTAGTTTATTTTGTAATCTATAACGATCTAATCAAGAAAACCATGGATCTGATGTAACTTCCCCTACTGAGTTCCATCACCTCTCCTAGAAAAGACCATAAACAAACTGCAAACAAAAGAAATAAAACTGTATAGGATTTCACCACCAGGCACAGTCCCAAACCAAGACATGCAATTTTAAGGACCTTGACATCATGGCCAAAATAGACAAAGCATATGTGGTTGGCTTGGTTGACTATGGATTATTGGAAGAAAATGGCAGAATACATTAACCGCTGCACCCAGAATCAAGAAATGAGGTGCTTCTGAAGGCAAGAAAGAGAGGTTTGTGTTTCTTTACTAGTATTTGTGTATGTATTTGAAAACATACCCATTGGGGCGCCTGAGTTGCTGAGTTGGTTAAGCATCCAACTTTGGCTCAGGTCATGATCTCACAGTTTGTGAGTTTGAACCTCGGATTGGGCTCTCTGCCATCAGCACAGAGCCTGCTTTGGATCTTCGGTCTCCCTCTCTCTCTGCCCTTCTCCCCTCTCAAAAATAAATAAACATAAAAAAAAAAAAAAGAAAGAAAACATATTCACTGACTACTGTAATTAAGTAGCTCTTTTCTAGCACCCTTTTGATAGAGGATTCCCAGTATGAGAACGAATAGGACACAAAGGAAATTTCATATATAGCCCTATCAAAGCTGGCTTTCTGCAATAAGTGTGCAAACTCTAAAGTTCTTTGCCTGGGTTTTTCCACTCAGGATAGACATATTCTAGCCCTCCTTACTCTTGGCCTCACTCTAAGAATAGGTAGAGAGAAAAGACCATGTCACAACATCAGAATTAATTCTAACCACATTTCTGACTCTAACTCACTTTGTAATTTGGGGCAAGTAACATGATCTCTGAGCCTCAAAGTTCAAATGACATTGTTCACTGTGATGAGATAGTACACAGGCATGAATTTTTGAACTTCTGAAGTGCTCTATAAAAGAGGGTTGGAATAATGAAAAATTGAGTTCTCTGTTTTCATCTCTCAAAAGTGTCCAATTATTAACAGTTCAGGAAAGGAGTACAAATTTTTTCATTGATATTCTTACATGCAACTAAATAGGTCGATGCAATTATCTATGTTATATAATAAAATATTTTATGTTAATTTTTTTAACCCAGCTTATAAACATTTTTCTCCCTGAATCACCTTCATGGAAAAAAGTTTCTTACCAATGGCTTGGATAAAATCAAGGGTGACAAATTCATGAGGAGTAACCATGAAAAACTGTGATATAAAGTTATATACTTAAAAAAAATAACATTCTGTGTCTGATTACAGGAATAGCACATGCTTGCCAGGTGTGATGGCGGTCGCCCATAATCCCAACTATTCTGGAGGCTGAAGAGGAGGACTGCTTGAACCCATGAGTTATGGGCTGCAGTGAGCTACGCAAATGAGGTAACTGCACTTTAAAAAAAAAAGCACATGATTATTGCAAGACATTTGGTAATTATATTTTAAATTATTAATTTCTTACTATTATGGTCCCTTGTCTCCCCTAGTCAAAAGTACGTATGCACTACTCCTTACAAAAGTTTCTCTCCTTCACCAAAGTTTAGAGAGACCATATGGATAACCTTCCCCATGCCAACTGCTGGTGCAGCAGTTAAAGTGAGGGTACTAGACTCATGGGCCAGGTCTATTCTTCTATAGCAGTTTTCTTTACAGGCCCTATGTTTTCACAGAACAGAGAAAGGAAGCTAAGAGCTGTGGTAGGCAGAAACCTAAGATAGCCCTCAAGATTCCCAGCCCTTGGTGTATATACATCTTCTCCCAGGTAGCCAATCAAAAACTAACCCAGGTGGTACTGTGAAGAAATTTGCAGGTGTAATTAAGGTCACAAATCAGTTGATCCTAATTATACTTAGCAGACCTGGTATAATCAGGTGAACCTGTTAAAAGGACAGGGTTCTTCCTGAAGAAAGACTGGGAATAGGAAAAGGAAGCCTCTAGAACTGAGAATATCCCCCCCACACACACAGTCGACAAGTAAACGGGGCTCAGTCCTTCAAAACGCTTCCACCAACAACCTGAATGAGCTCAGAAGCAAATTCTCCTCCAGGACCTTCAGAAAAACACACAGCCTGGCCAACCACTTTGATTTCAGCATTCTAAGACCCTGAGAAGCCAGTCATGCGTGCTTGCACTTCTGACCTACAGAACTGTGAGTTAATGAATGGGTATTGTTTCAAGCTGCTATGTTTGTGGTATTTGTTGTGCAACTATGGAGAACAAGCACAAAAGTTTGATTTGTAAAAGTCTCCAATTTGCTTTCAGGAAAGCAGTTTATTCTTTCCTATCTAGGTAGTATTCCATTGCATGAATGTGTTACCATTTGTTTATCCATTTAGCTGTTGAAGAACATTTGGGTTGTTTCCGGTGTGGGGCTATTCTGAATAAAGTAGCTACGAACGTTTGTGTACAAGTCTTTCTGGGGACATCTGGTGCTACTTTCAAGTCCAGCACAGAAAACATATAAGGAACCATTAATTCAGGAATACTTGCTTCACCATCTCCTAACCTGTTAATTAGTCACCGTATGTTTGAGTTATGATCCTTGAGAATCAAGGGCCCTGGGTCTCATCTGGCAGCCACCAAGTAAGAACTCTAGCTGAGTCCCTTAGCCTACTTCCCCACCTAATTCCAGGCCATGCTCCATAATGCCTGTTTTGAATTTTTGGGCAATTCTATAAATACAAAAAGCCTGTAGATACCCAGGGAGCACAATAGCTTACATTCAAACTAGCAGATGAAAAGGAAGCAAATAAAGAGAACAGAAACCACCTGATCTCCACACAATGCTCTTCACCACGGATGCCAATTATAGGACATGTGAAAAAGCAACACCATGGAGACTTCCCACTGGTTTCCAGCTGTATTTGCCCACCCTTAAGTAAACATTTAGGAAAGTACTTCATAGTCACTAACACCATATTTCTCACTCAGTTATTGAAGAAAACAACAATTTTATGGCTTCTTTTTTATACAAAAGGTGGAGGTAAATAAGTTTGGCAACTTGCTAGGAATCGAGCGAGTCAAGGACAGAGTAATAATTCAGGTGTCTGGAATCCTCATCAGGTACACTCTGCATCAGCAAATAGTCCTTTTCAATTGAAGCAACCTTGAGCCAGAGACACTAGAAACAAATGCAATCACCAAGAATGCTGTTGCATAGTTTCTGCTGAAGCTTAATTTTTTGTGTTTTGACTCAGGAGGTGGGGTGGTCAGAATTTGTTTAAATCTAGTTGGTTGTTTAATTGAAAGTGATGAATTTTTGCCCATGTCAGGAGTTCCGGGGACAAAATGGGAAAGGGGAGAACAAGATATGGACTTAGGTAACTATCCAGGGATGCCTCATTCAAAATTCATATTGCTTTCAAACACCCTCTCTTTGTTGGTAAGAGCTTATCAAGTTTCAAATACAGTATATACAGGTTTCAGAAATGCTGACTTCAAGAATGGCTATACTTCTGAGAGCTAATGCCTTCAGGTATCCGAATTGGGAAAAGAGAAACTGTCACAATGAGATGTATGATTTATTTGAGAATAGAAAGAAATTTCTCCAGGCAGGTAACAGTGCCTTGTATAAGAGGACATACTAAATGAAGTATTGGAGGAGATAAAATTGTCTTTATTTAAAGTCTAGCTAATTATAGAATGAGTGCTTTTGACTGAAAACAATATCCATTTGACCACCTCCCTGATCCTTGAAACCCTGACTATGAAGTTCTTTCTTCTGAGGTCAACAGTTATAGTCACTACCTTTCAAAACTCCCACCTACTTGCAGCATTTGCACAAAGGGAAGTCAGTAACTGGTATCACCTGGTGTGTGTGTGTGTGTGTGTGTGTGTGTGTGTGTGTGTGTGTGTGTGTGTGTCTGTGCATGTCTGTGCTTCTCACAGGTAAAAGTTTCTCTCCCCCAGGGGCAGATGGCTCAGTCTGTTAAGTGTCAATCTCTTGGTTTTGGCTCAGTCATGATTTCACAGTTTGTGGATTCAAGCCCCACTTCAGGCTCTGCCCTGTTGGCGCCTACTGCTTGGGATTTCTCTCTCCCTCTCTCTCTGCCCCTCCCCGTCTTTCACTCTCTCTGTCTCTCAAAAAATAAATAAACTTAAAAAAAAAGTTTCTCCCCCAGAGTGAGACCTTGGGATCATTTCTCCTAATCTTCCTGCTCTGTTTGCCAGAGTTTGGTAGTGTTCTGAAGGAAAGACCCCATTGAGAGAGTGATATGTCATAATGGAAAGGACAAGTCTCATTTCTGATCTCCCTCTGTCACCAACTAACTTTGTGACCTTGAGCTAATAACTTCAATTAGTTACTTCATTCATAAAATGGGCAAGCTCCCCCTAGTCCATATGATTGCCAAAGGATTTATGACTCTATGATCTATCTACTGGCCAAATACGCCTAAATATATGACAACCTGAAGAAATGTCTCTTTTGGCCATGAAGACACACTTTTAGGGATAATTCAAATGTCTACTCAAAATGCTTAGTTATACCTACATATTTAAAATCACACTTAAAAAATAATATATTGATGTTTAATTAATGTATCCATCCACTGTCATTCCATAAAACAATGTTATTCCTCACCACTGCTGTTTTGTGATTAGTTCAACAGTTGTCCAGACACATCAGTGTCCCCTCCTTCTAAGTTGTGTGAGAGCTAACACTTTTTGGGACCATGTACAATGTTGTCACTAGAAATAACAGTCCAAGTCACCCATTGCATAGTACTTGGTCATTTTCTCATTCCTTGTAGGTGTATATTTATAATATCCAGAACGTGCCACTTGCTGAATTGCATTTTTATGTATTCTCTAAAAGGCCTATTGGAAAAAAAATCTAACACTTGCATTCCAGGGCTAATCACTTCAAGAGTAATGACTACATTAGTAATAAATTTCTTTTCCTCTTTGTTTTAACCAGTTCTGGCAGATGACCTCCATGAGCATCCAAAAACAGACATTAACTTAGATAATTTTACCCCAAAGCATCTTTCCCTAACAGTAGTTTGTTCTTTCAAATTCGGCTATTGAAAGAGCATCCAAAGATGATTTCATTAGGTTGTATACTGAAGGTGACTTACGTTTTCTGGGAAATCATTTTTGGAGACAAAAAATTCACCTTAAATTTGGGAAAATGAGGATATGCATAAAGCCATTAGTTGAAATTAATTCCAGAAATTTAGAAATAGCCTAAATTTGTTTTGTTTTGTCCTTCATTTGGCTTTGGAACTCAAGGTCATAACACTCTAAGTAGAATCCCTATAAAATTATATTACTATTCTCCTTTTAAAAGAAAGGATAAGAATTTAATATGTCTGCTCAATGAATAAGCCTACCTCTGAAACATGAAAAAACTAAAAGGAAGCCCTTTACACAGTAACCACCCACACTGGTTTATCATGCACAGCCCAAAACTGACAAAGAAGATAGAAAAAGAAAAGTTCACATACAGCACTTCATGCTTTTTCAGTTTTTCTTCTGAAGTCAACTTTCCAACAATAACCTGGGCTGTGCCTTTTTCTTCTGATTTTGCTCTTTACACAGAAGGGGGGGGGCGGGGAATGCTGGTGCCTGTAATAGTAGCTGGTAGCTGCTGCCTTTAATTTGCTCTCTTGGTCATGCAAGAGAAAATGCTGCCACTTTCTAGAAGCCCTTCCCAAGATACTGGAGCACCCCTGCCAGGAGTCAACTATGAAAACTTTTTCCCATCAGGAGGCAGGAAATGAAAAGAAACCTGTCCTTCTATTTGGCTCAAAATAAGGATGAGTGTTTCTAGAAGAGTCCCAGGGGAAAAAAGGGAGGTGGGGTGGGGAATAAACTCAGCTTTCCACCTCCAACACCATCACCCTTTTTTGTCCCTGATGGAAACCTACAGGCAAGCTGTTCACAGTGGATGTTAAATATTCAAATTTCTAGGAGGGAAGTGTTATGTGTGATTAGAGCAAAAAAGTAGAAGCAAAGCTGTTGTGTTCTCTCTTCAACTCTGCAACAGGCAAAGTTATGTGACCCATTGTCCAAATGTCTCCTTCACCTAACTCAGCTAGGGAAATGGGAAGAAGAAAGAAGCTTTGACTCCAATGATAAAAGAGGTCAACTCTAAGGAGGCTGAGGGTCACCTTAACAACCCCTAACTCTTATTTCCATCTAAATGGAAAGCTCGGGGCATCCTCAGGCAGTCAGTCTTTGGAAAACATTGTTCTTAAGCCTTGGGAGTCCAACAAGAAATCCCACAGATGAACTCCTGCCACCACCCTAGACATTGGCTACCTCATTTCACCAGGCCTCTGTTCCCTCATTTGGGGGTGGGGGTAGTTTCCCAGTGTCCTTATTAGGAGAATTTTAAATAGAATTGTTTAAGGAGAGGGTTAATACTGACTTGGTGTTCAAGATGGCCAACTCCTCCCCCACACAAAAATCTGAAAATAATCCTGATAAAAAGAGCAACTCTGCTTGTGAGCAAACCAGATGGCTACACACCCCTTCATCAAGTCTGTTAGTTTTCACATCGTCGCCTTGGAAGTTTCTCCCCAGGAAAACACATGGACATGAGACTTTTTGACTGAGTTAGGAATCTGTTTTAAAACAAGGCCCATCCACACTAACTCCTAGGTCTGCCTGACATAATTGCCCGCTTCATATTCTTCAGGATATTTTCCCTGGCAGATTGACTACCCTTCTGGATAACTAAATATATCACTTATGGTCAACAAAGTGAAAACATTGAGGCTTCTTTGTGGAGAATTCAGACCAAAGCTTGGTGATTGCCCAAATTCTCTGGACCCACGTCTCATTATGTTGGGGCTGGGCATGGCCTGGAGGGTTGGAGCACTCCTATTTGGAAAACATCTCAGATTCTTCTTGAAGGTTTATTTGTAGGGATGCTCACTAAAGTTTAAGTAGAAATAATGTCAGAAGCTTCTTATTTAGGGAAGCTTCCTGTTTCATTGGGAAGTGGGGACTGAATAGTTTATGATCTCGCACATTCCCACTTCCTCTAAGTGACTGTCATATCCCAAAGAGCTGATGATTAAAGTCCAATCTTGGAACTGGCACATTTTGTCCCTTGCCCAACATACTGTTGGAGTGCATTAAAATGAAATTTGCATCTTGGCAAATATGGAATTATTGACAATAGCTTGAATTGACCAAAATAAGCATTAGTGTGGACTGAGCTATTCTTTGCATAGGTGTGGAGTTCGCAGCATGGGTTAAAGAGTTTATGAATAGACTTCAGAGTGGTCCTCCTGAAAATTCTGTGGAAAAGAAGTTGACATCTGCATTTATGCCTTTGAGTGGAAGGGTCCATAGCTTCATTCACATTTGCAAAGGGCATCTGACAAAAACTGTTAAGCGGAAGTGTTAGACTAGATCATAAGCACTGAACATTAAGTAGCCTACTATACCTTCATGACTCAGTTTTACCAATTCAGTCTTTGAAATGAGTTCATTACCCTCTTCCCAAATCCTGACTCTGCCATATGCTAACAACCATGTGCTATCTAGTTCAAGCAATCTAGATCAAACCACAACTGTGTGTGAGATATTGATAAAGCAGATTTTTGTCTTCTAGTTAATGTTTCTCTCTCTCTTTTTAAGGTTTGACTTACTTTTGAGAGAGAGGTTGGGGGACAGAGGATTTTAAGTGGGCCCTGTGCTGACAGCAAAGAGCCTGATGCAGGGCTTGAACTCATGAACTGCGAGGTCATGACCTGAGCTGATGGAACCAACTTAGCCACGCAGGTGCCCCAATAGTTCTCTTTAATAAAAAATCTTTCCTTAACAATCTGATTTAAATTAACCATTAATGAGAATAAGAAATATATTGTGAAACAACTTTGAAAAGAAATGAATGCCAATAATACAGTTTGATATCCTTCTCACTAATTCTAATTTAAATTTAAGTCATCATTATGAATTATCTGCCTCCTAAAAGGCCTAACCTTGTTTAGCATCAAAGCACTCTCAAATTGTGTATTATATGTGAAAACAGGTTTTCTCTAAAAGTGTTAGCTCTCCATTATGCTTGCTATGTATAATCTAAAAGATCCAATATATGGCAAAATATAAAGAAAACTCTAGATTTAAACAAAACTTCAACACTTTGTCAACTTTATCACTTAATCATTGCCTAATTCAATTTTCACCTCTCTATCTCAGTATACTGAGGTACCAACATTTTCACGGGAACCTCTCAAAAATTTTTAACTTATTTTTCAAGAACAGCTTTACTGAGATATAATTCACATACCATAAACTTCACACACCAAATGCATCACAACTCTCAAATTTTAAAACCTTTTTGTCACCCCCAAAAGAAGTCTCGTGTCTGTTAGCAGTCGCTCCTCATTCCTCCAGCCCCTGGCAACCACTAATCTCCATTCTGTTTCTACTGGTGTGCCTATTCTGAACATTTCATGTAAGTGGAGTCATACAATATGTGGCCTTTTGGATCTGGCTTCTTTGACTTAGCATAGTGTTTTCTCAGTTCATCCATGTTGTAGTATCTATCAGTACTTCATTTTGAGAGGCTGGTCTTTCAAAATTTTAAATGCAATTTTATTCGGGCTATTACTAAGTGTTCAGAGTATGATCGTGATGTCTGTCAGATTCCTTTTTGTTGAACAGGTTCTGTGACACTGTGAAAAGCAAACTATAGCAGTAGGAGGCATGTTATGGTGCCAAGCTGATCCTGAAGAGAGCCCAGAAAGGGCACGGAGCCATCGGATCTCCCCACATAGTAGTAGAACTGAGGTTACTCAGGTGAGAAGATGGTAGTAGCTGTGTGGCTTTTTAGGGCATCCAGACATGGCTCTTAGTCCTTCCAAATGTTTTCTTTCTTTCAAGTGCAGTACCAAAAATTCTAGTGTTCACATTTGCACAGGGCACACAAAAAGGTTGAGAGCCATCATTTCATTTACCCTGGTTTTCTCTGCTTGGCTGAATGGTAATTGCCATCAACATACACTGGATGCTTTTTTGGGTAAAAACAAAATCCTCTTGCATTGGCTCCATGTGAGGCTTGCTTATCTTTTAGCAGAAGGTCATGCTTTCTGGGTCATAACCACAGGTGGTTTAGTTATCGTAGCTTTTGCTTTCTTTCTCCACAGGCAGAGGAGGGCCAATCTATGCAGTGCTATGATACCACTGAGACCATAGAAGGGCTGCCTTCCTTTCTCCCTATCTCAGAAAGATCTTTCCCACTTAATTCTTTTTTTTATTTATTTAAAAAAAAATTTTTTTTTAACGTTTATTTATTTTTGGGACAGAGAGAGACAGAGCATGAACAGGGGAGGGGCAGAGAGAGAGGGAGACACAGAATCTGAAACAGGCTCCAGGCTCTGAGCCATCAGCCCAGAGCCCGATGCGGGGCTTGAACTCACAGACTGCGAGATCGTGACCTGAGCTGAAGTCGGACGCTCAACCGACTGAGCCACCCAGGCGCCCCCCCACTTAATTCTTTTTAAGCACCATACCAACCCCTTCTCTTCCTTATAATACATCCACTAGTCATAAGACTTTCAAATGATTTACTTGGAGCCAGGTGTGATTTTATTTGACTACAATTATAGGATCCTTGCCGATTTTAAGCACAGTCCTAGAGTAATGGTTCCCATATGATCATATACAGAGCTTGTTAAAACACAGATTTCCTCGGTTTGATTCTGATTAGGTAAACCTGGGGTAGAGCCCAGAAATTTGCATTTTAAGTTACCAAATTGTCCTATGTTGATGCAGAAACCTCATTAAAAGAGTCAGAAATACTGCCCTACTAGCTTCAGTTGATAAACTCCCTCATGCACTATTTCCAAAATGGCCTCCTTGAATGTTTATGTAATCCATAACACGATAAAGTTGGAGAGGAAGACACAAGTTTTAATTTTTTGTTATTGCATCTCACTTAGTAGGCTTTTCTGATGCCAATTTTTATCCATGCCGTTCTCTATATGCAGTGTGCAATAAAAGTTATGTTGTCACTGCTTGATGGGAAGATGGTGATTGTAGAGAAGATTCTAGAGAGATAAAGCTAGTTCAAGAGCAGGAAAAGAAGGAAAGGCAATTTAGCATTGCTCACACTTTGAGAAAATTGGTGCACAGAGGAAATGTTCTCTGGTACTTCTGTTTTGAAAAAAATAAAGGTTATTTGTAGCATCAACATAGGAAATGCTTTTAGAGTGAGGACTGTTTGTGCAGCAAGGATTATTTCCTTCTTTTAAACTTTTACAGAAAACATTTTCAGAATACAAACTCAAGCTATAAAAATGTGTGTCTGAAAGATTATAAACCAGTATTCAGTTTCCTAAACTTGCTATCCCCTAATCTTTGGCCCTGGGGTCCTTCACATCTTCAGATCTGTTACGTAGCACATTGAAGAATTTTGAATATACCTGCTATGGAACTCAGAGCAGATTTTGGCGATGGGTTAAGGGCATCTGGTGATAGCAACCTGCCATCATCTTGCATATTCACACACCATTATTAATTTTGTTTAAAGCCGAAGGAACACACATAAGTGCCAATAAAATTGCCTACCTGAATCTAAAGCAGTCCTTTTTTTTTTTTTTTTAATCAAAAGGCTATGTGTTCATGTGTAACAACAGTTAACAGTCAATGTTTTTTGAGAATACTTCTCTCCCAGAAGTTTTCTCTGGTTAACAGAGAGCAGTTAGATTTCTATTATTTTACTTTGGGCTCTATTCTTGAGTATCTAGCACTCAATTCTATCCACTGCCAAGACTCTAATTCCTATCTGAAATTGTGTAATACAAGAGTGCACAAAGCAAGAAGTATGGAGTGTGTGAACCAAGAGGCAGAAGTCCATCTAAAGCTACAGACATCACAAGACTTGGCAAGTCGAAAAGAAAACATAAATCAAAGGTCAGAGACAGCAAAGACACAGGAACCAAGCAAGGAAGCAGAAATAAGATCATGTAGATATATGGGAATATAAAAAGTTAACAAAGGCAAAAGTATAGGGAAGCTCACCACCAGGGTACAGTTCAGGTAAGTGATCAGTAACCAGGAGGCCTGCCTGCATGGAAGGCTAAGGCAGCCCCATCTTAAAACACATGGGGAGCATCAGATAAAAAAAAGAATCCGTTCTGGACAATCAATCAGACGTCCTGGTACTGTCCCCTGTCCCAGAAGCTGCCCAAGGCTTCTTGGCCATATTCTATTGAGATCAATTCCAGCATCTAGCCTGGGAGGTTAATGGAAAGGAAGATACGTGATTGGGGAATGAGAACAAATCTTAACTTTTTTTTTTAAACTGAAATACAGTTGACATGCAATGTTACATTAGCTTCAGGTGTACATAATGAACAACTCGATTCATTATGCTATGCTCACCACAGGTGTATGTAGCCACCATCTGTCACCATACAGTGCTATTACAATACCATTTACTATATTCCCATGTTGTACCTTTCATCCCTGTGACTTATGCGTTCTACAACTGGGAGCTTGCACATCCTTCTATCCTTCAGATGGTACCCTTAAAGCTATAAATTCAAATGCGTGTGAGAGGGTGAAAAGTAACGTGGAAATGGGAAACAAAAATGAAAAGGATTTCAGTCACGCCTCATGTCCTAAGAGAAGCCATCCTGGAATTCTCTTCCGGGGTTAGGAGCCCTGTTGTGCTCTCACGGCATCCTTCTCTTTCACCTACTATGGCATCAAACACACCCCATGGTGATCCGCCATCTCCCCACCCAGGCTGCCCCACCTTAAAGTAAGTAGCAGGGCTTATCTTTATATGCCCTCTAGATAGCAGCTTTGCAATAAAGCCTTACCAAATGTCAATAATTGCCTTTGTCTTATCAAAGCACAAGTTCCTTACAGATAGGAAATGCAGCTTTGTGACACTTCATAGGCACAATATTTTAGTTGATTAAGGCGAACATTTCATCTAATGGCCTTTATTGTCTTACAACTCATTCAAGTGATGTGTCACGGACAAGTACTCTACAGTCACACCAAAGAGCTCCTCATACCGACTCAAGGAGAATATTCCTCAGACTGACTGTTTTATAGAAAGTGCTTGGCTGAGTTAGGGGCTTACTTTCAAGAGTTTGAGGCTTTTGAACACATTCTAAGTTGCTCTATTTTCTATAAGGGCCCTTGGTCAATTTTCAAAGAGGCAATATCACATAGCAACTGCGAACTCAAGACACTCAAGAGACAGGCTGCCAGATTCGTATTCCAGCTCCTCCACTTACTATCTGGTGACCTAAGGAGAGTTACAGAACCGCTCTGTGCCTCAATTTTACCATCTGTAAAATGGGGATGGAGGTAGTTGGGAGAATTAACTACAACTGGCAATTTTTTTAAGCACTTAAAACAGTGCCTGGCACATAGTATGACATATAAATTAAATAAAAATTAACTACTGTTATATTTTGCTGTCCCCTAAACCATTGATTAATCAAAATTACAACATCCACAACATATTTAGATCCTTCCTCAAAGCATTACTGTTCTCTTTATTTGATATTTTGTGCCAATTTTGGTAAAAGATATTTTATTATAAAAGTAAGCAAATACGGGTGACTTTGGACGTCCGTTCATGCTAGGTGCAGGGACTACTTAGTGCAGGGCCTTGCAGTTTTGATCTTTTCTTCTCCCGGAGCCGAGGGCTCTGCTGCAGTCATGTTACGCCAGATCTTCAGTCAGGCCAAGAAGCATCCGAGCTTGATCCCCCTCTTCATATTTATTGGAGCGGGAGGTACTGGAGCAGCACTATATGTCTTGCCCCTGGCGTTGTTCAATCCAGATGTCAATTGTGATAGGAAGAATAACCCAGAACGGTGGAACAAACTGGGTCCCAATGATCAATACAAGTTCTACTCAGTGAATGTAAATTATAGCAAACTGAAGAAAGAAGGTCCAGGCTTC
Source organism: Panthera tigris (assembly GCF_018350195.1). Classification (NCBI taxonomy): domain Eukaryota; kingdom Metazoa; phylum Chordata; class Mammalia; order Carnivora; family Felidae; genus Panthera; species Panthera tigris. The sequence goes on along the minus strand of NC_056665.1, from coordinate 64,534,078 downwards.
TAAATGAAATGTTTCACTACAAAGCTGCTTAGAATGAAGGTTCTCCAGAGGCCATCCGCGCAATTTTCCACTTATCCAGGAAATAGTTCCCCTCTGAATGCACGAAGTCATGTTGATGTATTGTGTTGGGGTTTACGCGAATAAATATCTGAAACTTGAAAAAAAAAAAGCAAATATGCTAAAAATTGAGAAGAAAATATGCACATATTATTACTTAATTTATCATAAAAATAGCTATAATAACTTCCTGAATTCATCCTATAAAATTTCATGCATTTAGCTGAAGACAGTAAGAGGTATTGAGGAAAGTGCTTATCTTCTGTCTTCATTGTTTCCTAAGAAGTTACTAAACCTGAGGTCATTATTTTTTATACAAAAGAGAATCTCTCATACTTCTGGAAAATTTCAAAACACTGCCAACATGTTTTCTGATCATCCCTACTTCCTGTGGTGGGGTTTAAAAACCACGCCAACTTTCATAACTGCTGAGATTTACAGAGTGAAGCCTCATCTGATAATCTTGCAAAAATGGATAGGCAGTACTTCTCTTCCTTTTCTAAATGCCACATATGCCAGCTTTTACAAATGTTAAAAAAATTCCCAGTCAGCCCCACGCTGCTTCCAAGCAGGTGCAAGCGCTGTTTCTCAGCTCCATCTCCAGGGTAGCCTGGGAAATCCCTCTTCCCTGACGATCTCCCCTAGATCTACTTAATCAAGCCTGGAATCTGTTTTACTGGAGAACGAAAAAGTTTTACCCTCAGCCTCCCAGGTCCTGACTAGCCTCTCTGGTATCTAAATAATGAACAGTGGAAAAGAATGGGTGGATAAAAATAAAATTTTTCTTTACCTAAAATGATCAAGAGCTGGGATGTAATTAAAAGCTGGCCTTAACAAGTTTTCCAGAATTAGCAATTTTGAAAGGTTTTTGAAGAGAAGAAAATACTGTGATATTAAATTCACCCTGGAACATAGCTTGATTTTTTTCAAAAGCCCATGTCGTACTTGATGACTGTCCCCAGGAAGAGTGGTCATTGTCTAATAGAATCAAGAAGTATGGACAATAATACTATAACCGAGTCATTTATAGCATCCTTTTAAAGTTGCTTTTTAAATTAGTTTTGTCGTTGTTAATTTGCCATTTGCCTCAAGTTGAGGAGAGAAACAGATTCCACTTATTAGAAGACTCTATTTTTTCTGATTTCGTGTTGTTCATCTTGCCCTTTAAAAATATCTTTTTAAATTTTATGTAGCTCAGTTTGCCCTTTTTGTATAGTACAATGTGCTGAACTCCAGTTTATGGATGTGTTAATAGGCATAGGCAAGCCAATAATAATTCCTTTGTAAAATTGCAAAAATAACTTCTGAAAGTCCAACCAGATCCCACTATTAGAAGCAGAGAGCACATTTGAGTCAAAGTCCTCTTGCTCAGAAACCCCGTTGTTGCCATGGGAAGACTGTGAAAATGCTCAAATGTGGGCATGCTGTAATTAGAAGCAAACCGTGGGCTTTATGGGGCCTGTCACGATGTTTCTAGGAAGCTCCTTCTGCGTTGGCTCAGTAAGACATCCTTTTCCTACCATCATGACTCACTTGTGACTTCCAAGGCTCCCCCCCTCCTCCTCCTAACTCACCCCCCACTTGTTCTGGGTGGAAGAATGCCCGGATGCTCCAGAGGCAGATAAGTAGGCGGGTGTCCAGTCCACTAATGAGTGCACACTTCTAGGCATTGTAGAAATGAGGTAAAGGGTTTTTGCTGGGCATATTCAGAGCTAATGATGTGATGGGTCTATGTTAATCATGCACCAGGAGACTCACTTCTTTGGCTACTCTAGCCCACTCACTAATCCATCCAAGCCTGCTTATTCCTCCGTCCTTTCTTCCTGTCAGGAAAGCATGTGCAAGTTCTCCACCAAACGATGAATCTCTGCTCCTGGGGGAATCTACGAGTCAGAAATGCTTTTGAAAGGAAAGAGGAGCCAAAGCCTTTGCATAAATAGGCCAGCTGCAGAGCTTCAAGGCAGGGAGTCAGGGAGAAAACTCCTTGTGGCCTTGGCCCCAAACCTCCCGGCTGCCACTTATTTCCATTGTCTGCCCACAACCCCAAACAAGCCAGCCCACACCTCTGTGACTGTACCCACTGTCATTTTCAGGAAAAGATTTTCTGAGTCCATCTTGGCTTTTCTGTGAAATCACAGAAATAATTCATTGAATCACAGAACCGAAAGAGGTGATCTAATCACTTTTATTTTTAAAACAAAAATGCCATCAGGAGAGGTTATCTGACCTGCCCATGCTCACGCAACTCTAGATACATACAGCCAGAACTAGAATCTGCATCTTTTCATTCCTCGTCCTTTACCCTTTTATCACACATGAGCTTGTGCAAGCAAACCCTATGGCAGAGATATTCTTTTCACCTCAGCTTTCCTGCTCTGGTTTCCTTTAGTGCTCTCTTTAGTGTCATGGCTCATTTGTGTCATGACTAACCAGCATCCAGTTGAGCTGAGTCTGATTGTGAAGACTTACCTGTAGCACTTGTTAAAAACAGAAGTTCCTAGGACTTTCCTTGGGAGGTTCTGGGATGGGTCTCAGGAATCATTTAATGAGTTTCCCAAGTGAGTCTGAGCCTGAGGTCAGTTCAGGGGAAAATGCTTATACAGGGCAATAGTCGGGGGAGGGGGCGGGGGAGGGTGGGGGAAGGATGTTTGATGGGCAAGGTGCCCCAATAAGAACAGAAGACAGAGATGGAAAAGACCAGGAATTTTGCCTCCTAGCTGCTTTTTTTTAGTGGGTTAACCACTAGACCACACTTCCTCTAGAGGAGAGGCAAGGAATTAAAATCAAAGGTTTACCATTGATTCATGCTGCCTGCTAATTCTGCTTATTGCGCCATGCTGTGACCCAACTCTCTAAGGCTTGGAAACAGATGTGGGGAGTGAGCAGCCTGAGGTACTGAGGGATGGGGGAGGCGGGGAGAAGGCAGACAGCCAGAAAAAGAACTTCCTCTGCTGCTAAATTTCAGCAGGAGTGGAAGTCAGTTGAAATTGTTACCATGCAGATCTGGAATCATTTTTGCAATCTTCTGGCTCCAATTCCAGGTTTGTGCATTCTGCAACAAGAACTGAAAACTTAGTAATGCTCCTGACCTGACTTTTGCCTCTGCCCTTATCTGAATGTGTATTATGAAGTTACACTTTTAGCTTGACAGTCATTTCGTTACACAAGGGACTTTGATTACTTTCTTTGCCCCACAACCTCCCTCCTCATGCACACTTCTTAAAAGGAAGTGCAGAAGAGTTAAACAATTTGACCAAGGTTACACTAATCTCAATATCATGGTTGTTGGATCAAAAGTGCAACCAAGCTCTTTCAACTAAGTATTCCAGACTCACTTTAATATATTCTTAGAATCAGGCAACTGAAAAAAACTGGATTTATTTTCTCCCATAGGACAAAGACCAAGATGTGCCCTTACCATGTAGCTATCCATGTCAATGTTTGTCAAGAGCACGTAGCTTTTGAATATTTACCAGTTAATTCTAGAAATAGTTTTTGTGACTTCTTTACTAAACAGGAAGCTCTATGAGGGTGGGGCAGAAATGACAGCTTTGGTTTATACTAGACATTATGACTGTAGCCGTGCTAAACTTCCAGGAGGTATAGAAGCTGGGTTTTAGGTCCACGGGGATTAGGAGTCCCAGATGTAGCAAAGAAAACTACAGGACAGCCACTCACATGTGAATTTCAGGTTTTTTAACATGTTAGTATAAGCATAGCTCATTCAATATTTGGGACATACTGATACTAAACAATCATTCATTATTTATCTGAAATTCACATTTAACTGGGCATTCTGTTGATAAATGTGGCAACTCTAGCAAGCGTTCTCCCCATTAGTACTGGTCTTCAGGATTCTCTCAAAGGTGATTAAAATGAGACCATTATCTCCAGGGGATTTACAGTGGAGAAAGCAGGGAGAAAGCAGTCATGCTACGTTGTGACCAATGATAAGCCAGAAAATGCAGAGAGGTCCAGACTCACAAGGCAAGGAGCACCAAATAAGACTGTCATGATTATGAAGGTCTTTCAGAGTTGGTAACATGTAAGCTGGGTCTTAAAGGATAAGTAGCTCATCAGACAGAGATACGGAGGCTTGACAGAGTATAAGCTCAGTGTGGTTGGAGCATTTGATCTGTGTGTAGCAGACTAGAGGTCAGGGTCGATGTTCCTCAAGGGGCGAGGTTTGGAAGGTTGGCTGGGGTAACTTGGTGAAGTGCCTTTATGCCATGCTGCAGAATTTGAAACTTATTTTGATGGATAGGGAAGCCTGCAAGGATTTTTCAGCTGAGTGGCATAATCATTTCTGTTTTTGAAAGATAATTCTGGTGGCAGATTGGAGTGGGCAGAACTCGTAGGCAGGGAGACCAATTAGGAGGTTATTGAAATAGCCCAGGCAAGAAAAGATGAGCTTATTTCAACTAAGGCAGCAGTGGTGGAAATAGTCAGGGAAGCAGAAATTTCAGAGACACTTAGGTGGTAGCATCAATACAACTTGATGATGGAGGCCCAAGGGCAGTAAGACAGAAGATGGAGTTAACATGGTGGAAATGTCCAGACAAAAAAGAGGTATCGTTTTTACTCTGATGTCCTATCTGTAGAATGGACCAATAATGCTTGCTCTATTTACTTCATACAGCTGTTCTGAAAATCAGTTAAGATCATTTATGAGAAGGTGGTTTGTCAAGTATAAAGAGCTAGAAAAATGCGCGGCTGTGAGATGAACACGCATCTATCTCAGTAGACCTTGAACTTTTTCAGGACAGATGACATATTATTCATCTTTGGCTCTCTCTAGCATAGTGCCTTGAATGTAGAGGTAACCTACACATGTTTGGAGCATTGGACAAATTTAAAAGTTGCCATGCCAACTTTGTTTTGTTTTTTACCATCTTGTTCGTAAGTGTCTGGAAGCATATAATGGACCTAGGTTGGCGAAAATACCAACAAATCAGGACCACAAATTCCAGGAGAAATACCCACTTAAATAATGGTGATGCTGAAGGAAATCCCATTCTCTTTGTTCACAGATAAACCAAAAACTGAGGGCTATCTTAGCTGCCCAAACAGATTTTTCCTCTTTACATTCCTCCCATTATAAAGTGTAAAAGTATAATCCAAAGTATAAAGTAAAATCCAAAAGAAATTGACTGCTTACTCTGTTTTGGACATCACCACTAGACCCAGCTTAGTTTAGGTGGGGAATACTCTGTCCTTCTCTGTATCTCAGTATCTGGCACCATGCCCATGCTGTGGTTGGTGTTCAATAAGAGTGTTCTAACTGAAATAAGGTGATAATTTCCAAACTAAGTACTACTCAGACTTTGAATATGACTATTCTCACCAAGAAAAAAGTTTAATTTTGAATTTTATTGCAAAATATGGGGAGCACATTTCAAATAATTTCATCAGATTTTTCTCCTCCTAAAATAAATCTCCCTCAGCCTTTTCCCTTTGCTCTCCCTCATCGATTCTACTGATTCTTAAGCTATTCTGATTTTAAGAATGATTTCTTTCTATTCTCCAATTAGATGAAAATACTATATAGAGACAAGCATAGCAGAAGTCTTCTGTTTCCATCAGGTAGAAATTATTGAATATTATTTTATTAACTACTTTCATTTTTATTGAGTACGTATCATGGGTCATTTATTACACTAGAAGCTCTAGATCTCATTTAAATCTTAATCCTATAAAATAGCTCATGCTGTCCCCTTTTTATGTATGAGGGAACTGAGGCTTTAAAAAGATTAAGTAAGTTATTCCAGGTCAAAGAGTTTGATGCAGGCAGGATTCAAACTGGGTCTTGCTGATTCCCCCATCATTTCCTACTTACTAAACCAATCATTCTCAAACCCTAGCAACTGTTCCCAGCAAAGCTTCTTAACCATAGATTGATGGGTCTCCCTTCCAGAGTAATTCGGAGTGATTCCATAAAGCTGGATAGGATAAGGAATTTATAGTTCTAACAAGTTCCCAAGTGGTACTGCTGTTGTTGATCCAAGGAGCACACTTTGACAACCATGGAGCTGAACAAAACTGCCCTAATATTGGCCTATTATTGTTCTCTACGTCTCTGACAGTCATTGACCTGAGCAGTGAGGATACAAAAATGAGTGAGGCACTTCTTGAACTTAGGAGTTTACAGTCTAGTTGAGGGGACACATAAGTAAACGGAGCATCAATAGCACAAATATAAGTTCTGTGAAGTTAAATGCATGAAGTGCTAGGGAAACACTGAGTGGTTAGCTGCAACCAGGTGTGGGGGAGGAGTGGCTGAAGAAGGCATACTGGGAAAAGTAATTCTTTTTTTTTAAATATATGTAATTTTTTTAATGTTTATTTTTGAGAGAGAGAGAGACACAGAGTATGAGCAAGAGAGGGTCAGAGTGAGAAGGAGACACAGAATCTGAAGCAGACTCCAGGCTCTGAGCTGTCAGCACAGAGCCTGATGTGGGGCTTGAACTCATAAACAGTGAGGTCAGACCTGAGCCGAAGTCAGACACTTAATCAACTGAGCCACCCAGGCACCCCGGAAAAGTAATTCTTAAGTCAAATTTTAAAGAATGACCAGGAGCAAGGGAAAGATGGAAACAGCATGTGCAAAATACAAAGATATTTCATGCTTGGTATACCAAGAAAATCATCAGTAGTTTGTTATAACTGGAGCGTAATCAATTGAAGAATGTTAGAGGGGTTCTTCTTACATGTGACCTTGAGTCTGGATTTTATCCTTCAGGAAAGATCATCCTTTTGTAGTGTGGGGACACTAGAGATGGGAACTAGAGTTACAGTAAAAAATAAATAAATAAATAAATAAATAAATAAATAAATAAATAAATAAATACAAGAAGACATTTCAGTATCATAATTACCTGTGAGAATATCAATAAAAATTGATGAACCTCTAACCAAATGAACAGGATAAAAATGGAGAAGACAAAAAATACTAATGTCAGGATTGAGAGAGGGGTATCATCATACATTGTACAGATACTAAAGGGAAATTAGGATTCTTAGAACAACTTTATGGCAATAAATTTGACTTCTTAGATAAAATGGACATATTTTTTAAAGCTACATACTACTAAACTCACTCAAAGTAGAAAACCTGGATAACTCAATATTTATTAAAGCACTTAAATTTGTTAAGAAACTTCCCACAAAGAAAACTCCAAGCCAAGATAACTTTGCTAAGAAATTCTACCAAATATTTAAGAAAAAAATATTCTGCATAAAATCTTTCTGAAATTTAAATATAGAATACTTCTCAGCTCATTCTCTGAGGCTAGCATTATCCTGATACCAAAATGAGACAAAAGTTCAAAAGAAAAAAGAATACTACCAATATGGTGTATAAATATTGATGCAAAAATCTACATTTCACAAAATTACATAAAGCAATATGTTAAAAATAATACATCCCAGCAGTGTAAGGTTGGTTTAACATTTAAAAATCAGGGTCTCCTGGGTGGTTCGGTCAGTTAAGCATCTAACTTCAGATGAGGTCATGATCTCACAGTTTGTGAGTTTGAGCCCTGCATCAGGCTCTGTACTGATAGTGCAGAGTCTGCTTAGCATTCTCTCTCTCCCTCTCTCTCTCTTCCAATTCCCCACTTGTGCTCTCTCTCTCTTAAAAATAAATAAGTTTAAAAAAAAATCAATGTGATTAACCATATTAAAAGAATTTTTTAAAAGATATCTCCAGGACATGCAAAAGCATTTGACAGACTCCAACATCCATACCTGATAAAAACTGTCAGAAAATTATGAATGGAAGAAAGTTTTTTACCCTAAAATGGCAGCTCTGAAAAATATGCACCTAACATTATTCTTAAATGGTAAAAGGCTGAATGTTTCCTTTCTAAGAATAGGAACAAGGCAAGAATGTACACTCCCATGACTTCTGTTAAATATTGTATTGAAGTTTCTAGTCAGTGCAGTGAGGAAAAATAACAAGTATCTGGAATGAAAAGAAAGAAATAAAATTATTAATGGACAATTGTCTACTAATAAAATATTACAAAAATCTACAAAACTGCAGCTAAAACTAACAAATAAATTTAACAAAATTATAGCATATAAACTCTATGGAAGTCTATTATATTTCTATATAATAACAATGAAAAATTAAAAATTTAAATTTAAAAAATATAATTGGCTGCAAACTGGTGTAGCCACTCCAGAAAATAGTATGGAGTTTCCTCAAAAAGTTAAAAATAGAAATACCCTGTGACCCAGCAATTGCACTACTAGGTATTTACCCAAAGGATACAAAAATACTGATTCAAAGGGGTACATGCACCCTGATATTTATAGCAGCATTATCAACAATAGCCAAATTATGGATACAGCCAAATGTCCGTTGACTGATGAATGATAAAGACGTGGTATGCAAATCAAAACCACACTGAGATACTACCTCACACCGGTCAGAGTGGCTAAAATGAACAAATCAGGAGACTATAGATGCTGACGAGGATGTGGAGAAATGGGAACCCTCTTGCACTGATGGTGGGAATGCAAACCAGTGCAGCTGCTCTGGAAAACAGCGTGGAGGTTCCTCAAAAAATAAAAAATAGACCTACCCTATGACCCCGCAATAGCACTGCTAGGAATTTACCCAAGGGATACAGGAGTGCTGATGCACGGGGGCACTTGTGCTCCAATGTTTAGCACTTTGAACAATAGCCAAGTTATGGAAAGAGCCTAAATGTCCATCAACTGATGAATGGATAAAGAAGATGTGGTTTATATATACAGTGGAATACTACTTGGCAATGAGAAAGAATGAAATCTGGCCATTTGCAGCAACGTGGATGGAATCAGAGGGTATTATGCTAAGTGAAATAAGTCAGGCAGAAAAAGACCCATACCATATGTTTTCACTCATATGTAGATCTTGAGAAACTTAACAGAAGACCATGAGGGAGGGGAAGGGGGGGAAAAAGCTACAGAGAGGGAGGGAGGCAAACCATAAGAGACTCTTGAGGAATGAGAACAAACTGAGGGTTTGGGGAGAGGGGAAAGTGGGTGATGGGCATGGAGGAGGGCACTTGTTGGGATGAGCACTGGGTGTTGTGTGGAAACCAATTTGACAATAAATTATATTTTTAAAAAAAGATGTGGTATGTATTATATATAGAGTGGAATATCACTCAACCATTAAAAAGAATGAAATCTTGCTATTTGCAATGATGCAGATGGAAAGAGAGCATGTTGTGCTAAGCGAAATAAGGCAGAGAAAGACAAATACCATATGATTTCACTCATGTGGAATTTAAGAAACAAAACAGATGAACATGGGGGAAGGGGCGGGGGAATGGGGAGGAAGGCAAACCGTAAGAGACTTTTTTTTAACGTTTATTTATTTTTGAGACAGAGAGAGACAGAGCATGAACGGGGGAGGGTCAGAGAGAGGGAGACACAGAATCTGAAACAGACTCCAGTCTCTGAGCTGTCAGCACAGAGCCCAAAGCGGGGCTCAAACTCACGGACCGCGAGATAATGACCTGAGCCAAAGTCGGCCGCTCAACCGACTGAGCCACCCAGGCGCCCCTGGAGACTCTTAATTACAGAGAACTAACTGAGGGTTTCTAGAGGAGAGGTGGGTATTACAGTGATGAGCACTGGATGTTATATGTAAATGATGAATCACAAAATTCTACTCCTAAAACCAATATCACACTATATGTTAACTAACTAGAAGTTAAATAAAAACTAGAAAGAAAGAAAAGAAGGAAAATGTCAAAAAGCTGGAAACAAATAGAGTAGAATATAAAAGCTACAACACTTGAGCATAATGTAGAGCCAATAAAAATATCTTTATAAAAAAATTACAACGTCAGATACTTGATAAATCTAACAAAAGATATATGTGATGTGTACACTGAAAATTACAAAACATTTGGGGCGCCTGGGTGGCTCGGTCGGTTGAGCGTCCGACTTTGGCTCAGGTCATGATCTCACGGTCTGTGAGTTCAAGCCCTGCATCAGGCTCTGTGCTGACAGCTCAGAGCCTGGAGCCTGTTTCAGATTCTGTGTCTCCCTCTCTCTCTGCCCCTCCCCTGTTCATGCTCTGTCTCTCTCTGTCTCAAAAATAAATAAACGTTAAAAAAAATTTAAAAAAAAAGAAAATTACAAAACATTGCTGAAGAAAGGCACAAATAAATGGAGAGAAATACCATGTTCATGTATCAAGATTCATTTTTATTAATGTAAACTCTCCCCAAATTGATCTATAATTTCAGTACAATCTCAATCAAAATGCCAGCAGCCATTTTTGACATTATGAATTCTAAAACTCGTATGGAAATGTAATGGACCTAGAATAACCAAAATAATTTTTAAAAAGAAGAACAAAGTTTAAGAATTTACATTATCTTTCAAGATTTATCATAAAGCTATGGTAATCAGGACTGTGTGATATTGATGTAGAAATAAACATATACATCAATGCAACAGACGAAAGAATACAGAAATAGGTCCACACATGTACTGACAACTTATTTTTGACAAAGGTATAAAGGCAATTCAGTAGATAAAGAGCAGTGTTTTTGACAAATGGTATTTGAACAGTTGGATAGCCATATACAGAAAATAAAAGAAAATAAACTTCAGTTTATACTTCCCACTATATATGAAAATTAATTACACCAATCAGAGACCTATTTGCAAAAGCTAAAACTCTAAAACTTCCAAAAGAAAACATAGCAGAAAATCTTTGTGAATTTGGATTAGGTAAAGATTTCTCAGGTACAACAACAGAAGCACAATTCATAAAAGAAAAAAAAATAAGAACTTCTGCTTTTTTGATGAAAGTCAAGTACATATCTGACAAAGGCCATGTATCCTAAATATATAAAGAACCCTCAAAACTCAATAATATAAAAACAATCCAATTTTAAAATTGGGCAAAATGTTTGAACACTTGACCAAGAATATATATAGGTAGCAAATAGGCAGATAAAGTGAGCATTACTCAACATCATCAGTCATTAGAAAATGAAAACAAAACCACAATGATCTCTACATAGCAATTAGAATGGCCAAAATTTTAAAAAGACTAACCATACAAAACATATGGAGCAACTGGAATGCTTCTTCCTCATGGTGGGAATGAAAAGTAGGACAGCCACTTTGGAAAACAGTTTGGCAGTTTCTTAAAAAGTCAATTATACATTTACAGTATGACTCACCTGTTCTACTTCTAGGTATATACCCCAGAGAAATCCCCAAACAGGGATTTATACACAAATGTTCAGCACAGATTTATTTGTGGTAATCCAAAACTGAAAATAACTCAAATGTCCACCAACAGATGAATGGATAAACAGCTTGTGGTAGAGCCTTGGTTATAGCCAAGGTTCTCAGCAATACAATTGAATGAAACTTGCCTACACACAACATCATAAATGAATCTCAGCTTTATTATGGTGAGAGAAAGCAGCCACAGAAGAAAAACAGAATATACTCCATGATTCCATTTATATAAATTTCTATCTTACACACTAATATGTAGTGATAGAAATAAGAAAGTTGTTTCCTTGAAATGGGGAAGATGTGAGGAAGATAGAGAGGTGACAAAAAAGAACCCAAAAAAACTTTAGTGTGTAATACACATGTTCATTGCCTTGATTTTCACAATGATTTCATGGGTACACACTTAGATGAAAACTTATCAAATGTAAATTTTAATGCTTTTGCCAATTTTACTTTATGCTGGCTTATTTTATGTCAGTTATATCTCAATATGTCTTTTTTAAAAAAGAACTTATCCATGTTGTGTGCTTTTGGTGTCTAGAACAGGAGAGGGTAGAACTCTATTCTATAATTTGCTTCAAGCAATATACAATTTCTAGATATTATTTATAAAGAAAAATATAGATCTATGTCTACAAAACACAATATCATTGTCTCCTACCATAATAATGTCACAGGAGATCCACCATGAATCAAAAGTGTAGGATTCTAGTTCTGACAGACATTGCCTAACTCGATGACCTCAGAAATCTGCACAATACCTCTAAGCCTAGCTTTGTGCATTGCAACCCGGAAGGCACTGGATGGGTGAAGGGGCATTGGATTATCTATCTGTGCTCAGGGGGTATGTGGAACAAGGAGGATAGTTAAGAGCCAAGCTGGCAAATCTCCAGAACCCCTTCTCCTTGCTAAAGATTGAATATCTGTCCCTCACCCTAATTCATATGTTGAAGCCTCAATGAAGACTTTGTGAAGGTATTTGGAAGTGGGATCTTTGGGACATAATTACGTTTAGATGACGTCATAAGGATAGAGCACCCATGAGGCCATAAGAATCCTTCTAAGGAAAGAAAGAGACCAGAGTCCACTCTCTCTCCATTTCAGGACACAGCAAGAAGTCAGCCAACTACAAGTCAGGAAAAGAGTCCTCACAAGACCCTGACCAGGCTGCTCCCTAATCTTGGATTTCCCAGCCTCTGGAAATGTGAGAAATAAATTTCTATCATTTCAGCCATGCAGTCTATGGTATTTTATTATCGCCGCCCACACTAAGACACTCCTCCAACCAGGCAGGTTCTGTTTCCATCAGTTCTGTGTTAATGAGTTTGTCCATAAAGCTTATTCTGAAGACAAGTTTTCACAGATTTCAAAAGAAAATCTATAGTGGATAACCTCCAAAATGTCCTCAGTTGCCAAATCCTACAATCCTAATTAGTAAAATTAAATCTGCCAATCATTTATTGTGATTCTTCAAGAGCAGGCATTTGATTGCAAAGCTGCTTTAAGAATATTAAGGAATTGCCAGTAATCCTCCAGAAGTTTCTTACCCAAATCCTTTTGGCATTTTATTTTGATTCAGATGTAATTGATGCTCTTCCCTGTGTGTATCAGCGATGTGTTCCTGAGGGTCTGTGGCCATGCACACGTGAGGGTAATCTGTAGAACAGACAGCAGACACTTCCTGTGCCTCCACATGCACAGTCCAGCTGCTGTCCCAGTGGCTCTTCCAGCCACATTTGTTCCTCTCCAGTCTCATGGTGATTCTCAAGGTCCCTAGAGTTATTCATCAGTGAGTCTAAGTAATTCAGAAAACCAGCCTCTTGGAAGCCTTTAGACAGCCATACACCCCAATCTGCTGATTTGTGTGGGCATCATGTTTTCTGAGACTCCACCTGCTTTGCAGCCTCACAACCCTTCCTACTATTTTTTTTTTCAACTTTAAGGTATTTGTACATTGTGCTGTGTTCTTTTTTATTCCCCTAATTGTAGTGACTCAGTTTGTTTTTCTAGTGCCCACATCCTTTCCCCACAAACTTAGAGTATTGGAAACATGGTATAGTGGAAAGGAAACCTAGACTCTAATTCTGGCTTTGCCATTCAGCTTCCCATGTAATTCGGGGGGACTTGGGTCAATTTCTGGGCCTCAGTTTTCTCATCTTAAAAATAGGAGGGTTAGATTAATTTTTTCTAAAGTGTTTTGCTTACCATTGTTAATGTGGGAGATGATTTCATTTAGTTAGTTAATGTCATTTTATTTTATTTCATTTTGGGAGGGGGGTGATGATTTTAGATCGTCCATAACATATACTTTGGGGCACCTGGGTGACTCAGTTGGTTGAGAGTCCAACTTCAGCTCAGGTCATGATCTTGTGTTCGTGGGTTCCAGCCCTGCATTGGAGTCTGTTCTGATAGCTCATAGCCTGGAGCCTAAATTGGATTCTGTGTCTCCCTCTCTCTCTGCCCCTCCCCTGCTCATGCTCTGTCTCTCAAACAATAAAACATTAAAAAAAATTTAAAAATACATATTGTTAATAAGTATGCATATAGTTTTTAAAATTTTTTTAAAATGTTTATTCATTTTTGACAGAGAGAGAGAGAGAGAGAGAGAGACAGAGCATGAGAGGGGGGAGGGGCAGAGAGAGAGGGAGACAGAATAGGAAGCAGGCTCCAGGCTCTAAGCTGTCAGCAGAGAGCCCAACGAGGGGCTCAAACCCACAGACCGCAAGATCATGACCTGAGCCGAAGTCGGACGCTCAACCAACTGAGCCACCCAGGCACCCCATGTATGCATGTATTTTAATGCACATTAGAAAAATACATAATTGTTATATCAAACAACTGAAATTATATTTTAATCAAATTAATAGATGATTTAATGGTAATCAGACTTTTTTTAATGTTTATTTTTGAGACATGAGCAGGGGAGAGGCAGAGGGAGAGGGAGACACAGAATCTGAAGCACGCTCCAGGCTCTGAGCTGTCAGCACAGAGCCCGACGCAGGGCTTGAACCCATGAACCATGAGATCATGACCTGAGCCTAAGTCAGAGGCTCAACAAACTGAGCCACCCAGGCACCCCAATGGTAATTAGATTTTTTAAGTGAACTGATTTATTTATAAGTAATTTTGATTTTAAAGCTTGTTTGTTTATTTAAGTCATCCCTACACCCAGTGTGGGGCTTGAACTCACAACACTGAGATGAAGAGTCAAGTCTCATGTTCTTCTGACTGAGCTAGCCAGATGCCCCTAAGCAATTTATTTAGAATTCACTTAAACTAGTAAGCATATTCAAGTGGTGACTGAGTATGGCAAAAATTGGGAAGATGGGGATACATAATAGTGGTCTGGAAGCAGTTTTATGATTTGCCTCACTGGTTTACAGGAAAGCTGCCTTTCCCAGGTTTCCTTGATGTTGGGTTGGCATCATGTGCCTGAATTCTGGCCAATGAAATGTGAACACAAGTCATGTGTCACTTCTGGGAGAAGCCAGTGTGCCCCTCTCCATCTTTCTATTCTCTTGCCATAGTGGATTTGGAGGTTATGGCAGTATCGCAATAGGGAAAGAACTTAGAACTTTGAATGAGCAGATAAATGAAAGTGCCTAGCAAACCAAACTAAGAAATAAACTTTTGTTGTGTTAAGCCACAGAGATTTCTGTTCGTTATCTTAATATAGTTGATCTCATCCTGACTAACACAAAGCACGTTAACATAATCAAGTTCCATTTAGCTTTAAAATTCTACGTTCTCTTCTTTTGTCTGTTCCCTTCTTGTTCGGTTTTAACTTATACCTTTTTCTGGCCCTCTAACTTCAAAGAAGGCCCTTTTAAATTAATTTGCTTATGTTTTTGTCTTTCCAACCGTCTCTCTTTTTAGAAGTGGCATTCATTTTAATGATGGCCATAGTTCTGGGTAACTACATAGAACCTTTCTCACATCCAAAGAGAACATGGCAATTCATGTTATTGCCTATTTGTGGTGCCTTTCTGAATAGCGTTTGGTGACTGTCAGCTTTCAGAATATTCACATAAAGATGATACTTTCTGGGGCATCCGGATGGCTCAGTCAGTTAAGCATCTGACTTTTTATTCCGGTTCAGGTCATGATCTCACAGTTCATGAGTTCAAGCCCTGGCATCAGGCTCTGCTCTGACAGTGTAGATCCTGCTTGGAATTCTCTGTCTCTCTCTCTCTCTCTGTCTCTCTGTCTCCCTCTCTCCCTTCCTCCCTCTGTCCCTCCCTTGCCCCTTCCTTGCTCACACTCTCACTCACTCTCTCTCTCTCTCTCTCTCAAAAATAAACGTAAAAAAAAAAGAAAGATGATACTTTCTGCAGAAACTTGCTAACTATTGATGTCACCATTTCCAATGGTCATGAGCCTGTGTCCTTGGCTTCCTTAAGCCACTCCTCTTACTGTTCTGTGACCAGCCAACTTCTGCTGTTGGCTCCCAAAGTCCACCAGTAAGAGGCATTCTTAGAAATTGTGCTATAGGAAGCTCATCTATCAACCTCATTCATAGTATGAACCCTTTTAAAGCTCCAAGTAGCTAGAGAAGACCCCTTTCTTCAACCTTCAGCATAATCCAGAACAGCTACTTGATGAAAATCATCATTTTAGTCCTTGGAAGCTGATTACATTTTTTAACTTCATGACTTAATGTTGGTTTGTGTTGTCTGTTTTGTCACTTAGCGATCATAGATATTTGTAAAAAACAACAACAAAACTATTTTTTTCAAGAAGGTCTGATTTAAGGTCTGGGTCAAATCACAGCCTATTCTAATCACAGACACTGCTCTATATACCTTCTATTTGTAAGGTCTGCAACATTCTTATCTGCCTGTTCCCCAAAGGACATTACCTTTTGATTCAATTTGCTTTTCTAGTGCTTGATAAATCAATGTATTAAATGTGCAGCTCAGGCAGACCTAAGAGACAGTTTTTAACAATATTAGCTAATGAAAATTTTGAAATTATGTACAGTATTTTCTTTACTCAATATAACAGAAATCTAGTTATCTTGAGACTCAGTACATATACTAGTGGTGACCCTTCAAATGGTACAGGAAAGCAATGGCTTTTGCACTGTGAGTTCATAAATGATCATTGGTTTGCTATTTATATTCTAGAAACTTCCAAAAATACTTTGAAGATTATCTTAGAACTAATAAAAATCATTATTCATTCAAAATACAGTATGTGTGACTATATTGACATCTGTTAGTAATCACAAAACCATGAATAGAATTATAGAATATTATAACTTAATATGTAATATTAAATAAATATACTAAATATGTTAAATATTATATAATCTATAATAATATATAGTGTTATAGAACAGTGGAAATGGAAGACAACAATCAACCATATGTCTCAGCCACTTGTTTGACAGAGAAGAGAAAACTGGGGCACACACACAACATATTTTATTTCTTGTACAAATTTATTGAGATATAATATATAATTTGCCAGTTTTGAGATATAATGCATATACTATATAATATGCCAGTTTTAAGTGCATAATTCAGTGGTTTTCAGTGTGTTCAAAAAGTGACACAATCATCATTAAAATCAATTTTGGAACACTTTCATCAACCAAAAAGAAACCACATACCCATTAACAGTCACTACCAATTTCCCCTCACTCTCCTAGCCCTGGGCAAATGCTGATCTACTTGCTGCCTATTGATTTGATACTTCATTTAAATGGAAACCTGTAGGGGCACGGGGGGGGGGGGGGGGGCCGGGGTGCTCAGGCAGTTGAGCATCCGACTTCAGCTCAGGTAATGATCTCATGGTTCATGGGTTCAAGCCCCACATCAGGCTCTCTGCTGATAGCTCAGAGCCTGGAGCCTGCTTCAGATTCTGTGTCTCCCTCTCTCTCTGCCCTTTCCCCACTTACACTCTTTCTCTCTCTCAAAAATAAATAAACATTAAAAAATTTTAAATGGAACCATGCAATATGCAGTCTTTGGTGATGCCTTCTTTCACTTGACAAATGTTTTTGAGTTTCATCCATGTTGTAGCAGGCACCACCATTCCCTTTTAACTGCTGAATTATTTTCCATTGTATTGTTGTATCACATTTTGTTTGTCTATTCATCCATTGATGGCCATTTGGGTTGTCTCTATATTTTGGCTATTAAGAACAATGCTGCTATAAGAATTCATGTGTAAGTTTTTATCTGGGTGTTAAGTTTTCATTTCCCTTAGATATATACAGTAATACAATTACTAGATCCTGTGGTGATACTATGTTACCTTATAAGGAACTGCCAGTTTTTGAAACCCGCTACACCATTTTATATTTCTGCCAGCAGTGTAACAGCGTTCTTACTCCATAACTTCACCAAAATTGTTACCTGCTTTTTTTTTTTATTATTATATTAGCCATCCTAGTCCATGTGAAGTGGTATCTTATTGTGGTTTTCATTTGCATTTCCCTGATGGCTAGTGATGTTGAGAATCTTCTCATGCAGTTATTAGCTATTTGTATATTTCTTATGACAACATACCTGTTCAGATTCTTTGCCCATTTTTAAATTGGTGTATTTGTCTTTTATTATTGAGTTGTAAAAGTTCTATATATATTAAATTTTTTTTTTTACTGTTTATTTAGTTTTAGAGAGAGAGTGAGTGGGGGAGGAGCAGAGAGAGAGGGAGACACAAAATCCAAAGTAGGCTCCAGGCTCTGAGCTGTAAGCACAGAGCCCGCTGCAGGACTCGAACTCACGAACCATGAGATCATGACCTGAGCCAAAGTTGGACATTCAACTGACTGAGCCACCCAGGCGCCCCAAGTTCTATATATATTTAAATACAAGTCCCTTATCATATATGTGATTTCAAATATTTTCTCCTAGTCTATTGGCTATCTTTTCATTTTCTTGATGGTGTCCTTTGAAGCATAAATATTTCTAATTTTTTGTTTTTTAGAGAGAGAGAACACAAGAGCAGTGAAGAGAGGCAGGGGGGTGGGGGAAGGAGGGAGGGAATCCCAAGAAGGCTCCATGCTGAGTGTAGAGCCTAACATGGGGCTCAATCCAAAGACCCTGGGATCATGACCCGAGCCAATATTAAAAATCAGGAACTCAACCGACTGAGCCACCAGACTCCCCCCAAATTCTTAATTTTACTAAAGACCCATTTGTTGCGTGCACGCACGTGTGTGTGTGTGTGTGTGTGTGTGTGTGTGGTTTGTGCTTTTGATGTTATATCCAAGACACCATTGCTTAATCCATGGTCACATTGATTATGCTTATATTTTCTCCCAAGAATTTTTCTAAAACTTTTATTTTCTTTTATATTTTTACAAAAGCTTTACTTTTCATATTTAGGTATTTTATTTCTTACATTTAGGTCTTTTGCCTATGTTGAGTTAACTTTGTATATTATATCAGATAGGGGTCCAACTTCATTCTTTTGCATGTGGATATCCAGTTGTCCCAGCACCATTTGTTTAAAAAAACAAAACAAAAAACCCAAACCTATTCCTCCCCCTAATGAATTATCTTAGCAACTCAGCCAAATATCAATTGATTGTAAATATGACAGTCATTTATGGATTTGAGTCAATTGATCTACATGTCTATCTTTCTGCCAGTACCACACTGTCTTGATTATTGTAGCTTTGCAATAAATTTTGAAATTAAAAAGTGTGAGACCTCCAACTATGTTATTTTTCAGGACTATTTTGACTGCTCTGGATAATCTATGTCTCTGAAAATTCTAGGATCAGCTTATCAATTTCTGTAAAAAAGGCAGCTGAAATTTTGTTACAGTTTTAAGTGAATCTGTAGATTGCTTTAAGTACTATTGCTATTTTAGCAATAGCTAAAAGTCTTTGAATCCATGAACAGGAGTTGTATTTCCATTTTTTTTAGTTCTTCTTTCTTCTTTATTATCTAGGTCTTTAATTTCTTTCAACAATGTTTTGTAGTTTTCAGTGGATATGTTTTGCACTGCTTTAAGTTTATTCCTAATTATTTTAGTCTCTTAAATGTTATCATAAATGGAATTATTTCTTTGATCTCATTTTTGGATTTTTCATTGCTGTGTATCATACAATTTTTTTTGTATATTGATCTTAGATACTAACATTTGTTGAGCTCATTTATTAGTTCTAACAGTTTGTTTAGAATTTTCTACATACAAGATCATGTCATCTAAAAATGGAGAAAATTCTACTTTCTCTTTTTCAATTTAGGTGGCATTACTTCCTTTTCTTTCCTAATGCCCTGGCCTAAGAATTTGGTACAATGTTGGATAGAAGTGCCATAGCAGATATCCTGTCTTTTTCCTGATCTTAAAGAGAAACATTCAGGTTTTCATCATTAAGTATGATATTAGCTGTGGGTTTTTCCTAGCTGCTGTTTGTCAGGTTGAATAAGGTCCCTTCTATACCTAATTTACTGAGTGTTTTTATCATGAAGTGATGTGGACTTCTGTCTAATGCTTTTTCTGCATCTATCAGCATGATCATGTGGTTTTTCTACTTGATTCTATTTATATGGTGTATCACATCAACTGATTTTCAGATGTTACACCAACCTTGCATTCCTGGGATAAACTCCACTCAATCATAATGTATAATTCTTTTTATATGTTGTTCTATTTGCTTTGCTAACTTTTTTTTGAAGATTTTTGCATCTATATTCATAAAAGCTATGATCTATAGTTTTCTTTTCCTATAATGTTTTTCTCTAGTTTGGATATCAGGACTTGTAGATGGTTTATTATTTTTAAAGTATGGAAATCTCTGAAAAAAAATGCAGAGAATGGGAAAGATTAAAAGTTGGAAAGTGTAAATCCCTTGCCCTGTCCCAAGTTCACTGTGAATAGGATTAATGTGTGTGTGTGTGTGTGTGTGTGTGTGTGTGTTTAGAAGTGTGTGGTTTATAAATTCAAAGTGGTTATCTGAGACAATCTGAGGTTCTGAGATCACATGATTCAAAAGTAACATAATCATCTTCAGATTCTTGGTTTCCTGACTCCTAACCCAGTGAAGATCACCAGCTTAGGAATCAATGCACTTTTAGAGGTTTTCCAATCCTTTGTGACACATTTAAACAAGATTCCACAAAATAGATTAAATCAAATTAGTCTATTAATGATGAATATTGATCATCAACTTTGCTCTTAGCTTGAATATCAATATACTATGTCAAACAATCCCACTCACCTTTTAAATTTAATGTATTACTCAACATACCCAAACTTATTTCATCGTATATATATTTTTAACCAATCCATTTTTTAATATTTAAATTTTTACATTATAGAACTAAACTGAAATTTATTCACATTCCACTCCTATATTTCTTATCTACAAACATATATAACATTCATGAGTCATAAAACCCAAAACAAAACTAAAAACAGGGAAAAGCTTACAAAACTAAATACGGATCTGAGCGTTAACAGCTGAACAGAGAATGTGATTTTTAATTTTTAGAGGATAATAAAGTTGTGTAGAAGCTGAATACTTAAAAATTATTTAAAACCTGGAATCACTGACCATAAATTACATATCATGGTAAAAGAGCAAAAAGGGATGTGTGTATTTGTGTATGTATATATGTATATATTTATATTTATTTATATATAAATAATTTGGTTGCAAACCAAATTTCTTACCATAAGTGATTATATTACATAGAGTGACATGGGTGGCTGTAATAACTGACCCCAAAATGTTAATAGCTTCAAAAATAAAAATTTATGCATTTGGCTCACCAAATGATCTAGTATGGGTAGGAGGCCTTCCTGATTAGACACAACATCTCTTCTAAATGGTGGATCAGGTACCCAGGCTTTTTCCATCTTCTAACTCTGCCATCATCAGCACATGGTTTCCAAGACACCTGCAACATACACCTTCCAAAGGTGATACCGCATCTGTATGGAGCTACAAAAGGGAAAAGAGTATAGAAGATCACGTATTGGAGGTTTATGTGGACCAGATATGGAAGTGATGCACATCATGTCTGCTTACATTCTATTGCCAGACATAGGACAGTGCTTCACTGCAAGGAAAGTTGAGAACTGCAGTCTCACTGTGAGCCCAGAAAAAATAAGAAACAGGTTTGGTGACTATCCATCCACTCTTGGCCACGAATATCTTCTCCTCTGAGAAATTTAGTTGAATTAAAAAAAATTTTTTTAATGTTTGTTTATTTTTGAAATCAGAATTTTTTTTAATTTTTTAATGTTTGCTTATTTTTGAAAGAGAGAGACTGAGACAGAGCATGAGTGGAGGAGGGGCAGAGAGAGAGGGAGACACAGATTCTAAAGCAGGCTCCAGATTCTGAGCTGTCCGCAAAGAGCCCAACGTGGGGCTTGAATTCACGAATCACGAGATCATGACCTGAGCCGAAGTCAGACACTTACCAACTGAGCCACCCAGGTGTCCCTAGAGTCAGAAATTTTTATTCTAAAACTTTTCCCCTAAAGTGAATGCCTAAGGGTTCCTGGGTAGCTCAGTTGATTAAGCCTCCGACTCTTGATTTTGGCTCAGGTCATGATCTTATGGTTCATGAGATCAAGCCCTGCATTGGGGTCCGAATTGGCAGTTTCGGGCCTGTTTGGGATTCTCTCTCTCTCCCTCTCTCTCTACCCCTCGAGTGCTCTCTTTCTCAAAATAAATGAATAAGCATTTTCAAAAAATTTTAAGTGAATGCCTAATATTTTTTATTAAATCTCTCTCTTGTCCTAATTTTAGAAACTAGAATTTTAGATTCAAGATCCTTTTAGCCATCTTTAATGCAGTTTTGAAAAATGGATAACAACAAATTACTTTTATACCAAATTTTAATTATTTACCATGTATGTAGGCAAAGATTATGCATATCTGTAAAAGTTTCTGATGCAGGGGCGCCTGGGTGGCGCAGTCGGTTAAGCGTCCGACTTCAGCCAGGTCACGATCTCGCGGTCCGTGAGTTCGAGCCCCGCGTCAGGCTCTGGCCTGATGGCTCGGAGCCTGGAGCCTGTTTCCGATTCTGTGTCTCCCTCTCTCTCTGCCCCTCCCCTGTTCATGCTCTGTCTCTCTCTGTCCCAAAAATAAATAAAAAACGTTGAAAAAAAAAAAATTAAAAAAAAAAAAGTTTCTGATGCATATGTGCATGTGTGTGCATGTGTGTGTGTCTTATCTAACTAGATCTGAATTCCATAAAGGAAGAAAAGAGCATGTCTTAATTTTGTACCCCAGCACTTAGCATGATATCTAGAACAACCTACACATTCATTTATTCAGCAAATGCTTATTAAGAGGCTACTATGTAAAGGTGCATGTGTTAGGCAGTAGAGTGTAAAGAAGGCAATAAAGACATTGCCCTATCCTTGCAAAGCTTACAGTCAAGAATTCCTTACCAAGCAACAAGGTAAACTAGAGAGGCTGAAACTCTTTCCCTGCATAACATCTGACAGTGCCTCATAAAATATTTAAGACATTATTGTGGTGGCTTTGTAATATGTCTGTCAACTTGGCTAGGCTGACCTATATTTTCCAGAGTTCCCTTTCCTGGGTGATTCCAATTAAGGGTGGACCACAAGAGAGATTCGGAGAGAGGAGATGAGGCAACAAATATACTGTGACTCATACATGTTGCTCTGCTGGCTTACCCTATTGTCTTGAGAAAATAGTCACACCAACGGCTCCCCCTTAGCTCCTCCTAGATCTTCCTTTAGCTCTCTGACTCCTAGGCCAGGTGTGTGTGTGTTTAGCTCTGTGAAAAAGACCCTGACACCTGCAGCACACTCATACCACCGAAAGAGACCAAAAGAACTATCAGGGTCTTCAGTCCATCTCCATGGGTTCTCCAAATTGTTTTTTCTCTCCACCTCTTCACATCTAGCTTCCCTTGCCCTCATTATACTTGAGATGAGTTTGTGACTTTGAGCAATGTTTCACTGAAGGTTTAAAGAATAATGTAACTATGACACAATGGGGCTATTAAAACACCTAGCCATATCCAAAGAAGATACACAAAAGGCAGACAGATAGATGAAAAGATGTTCAACATCATTAATCATCAGGGAAATGTGAGTCAAAGCTATAGTGAGATACTACCTCATACCTGTTAGGATGGCCATTATCCAAAAACAAAGAAAATATTGGCAAGGATCTGGAAAAATTGGAATCCTTGTACTCTATTGGTGAAAATGCCGAATAGTGCAGCCACTATTAAAAACAGTATGAGGTTCCCCAAAAAAACTGAAAATAGAACTACCATATGACCCAGCAATCCCACTTCTACGTATTTATCCAAAGGAATTGAAATTAATATCTTAAAAAAATATTAGCACTCCCATGTCCATTATTGCACTATTCACAATAGCTAAGATGCATAAACAACCTAAATGTCCATTGAAGGATTAATGGATTTAAAATTGTGGTTTAGACATACAATAGAATATTATTCAGCCTTAAAAAAGGAGAAAGTTGGGGCGCCTGGGTGTCTCAGTTGGTTGAGCCTCTGACTCTTGATTTCAGCTCAGGGTCATGGGATCGAGCCCCATGTAGGGCTCTGGGCTGAGTGTGGAGCCTGCTTAAGATTCTCTCTCTCTCTCTCTCTCTCTCTCTCTCTCGGCCCCTCTCCCCTCACTTGCGACTCTCTCTCTAAAGTAAAAAAATAATAATTAAAAAAATAAAAACTCAGGCCTCCATGTGGTTGGAGGTCAAACTCAACAACCACCAAGAAAACTCTTTGGGCCTTTCCACTCTACAAACCCAAGCCTAATTAAACCTCAGCTCTCCTAGATTCACTTTCTTTCTCATCCCTGAATGACTGATAGAACCATGGATTTCCTTGAGAAAGATTCTACTCCATACCCCCTAGTTATGTCTCATCCTCTGAGACCAGAGAAGTTAATCAATGATAATATTCTGAAGTCTTATATATTTCCTAATCTTTTTTTAAAAATTTTTTTAACGTTTATTTATTTTTGAGACAGGGAGAGGCAGAGCATGAACGGGGGAGGGTCAGAGAGAGAGGGAGACACAGAATCCGAAACAGGCTCCAGGCTCCAAGCTGTCAGCACAGAGCCCGACGCGGGGCTCAAACTCACCGACCGCAAGATCATGACCTGAGCCGAAGTCGGACACTTAACCGACTGAGCCACCCAGGCACCCCTATATTTCCTAATCTTAATCCTAATTTAATAATTTCCTAATGTCTGAACTATTCTGTCTCAAAAAAAATATCAGGGATTCAATATGTTGCCGCACCAATCAACTGCCTTTCCTTTTCACACTCTGTCCTCACGTATTAAAAAGAGAGATGAGCCTATATGTTTATGTAGGAGAAGCCCAGTTCCCCAGCTTGCTATGAGGAGGCACATAGACAAGAATACTGTATGTGTTAGGGTAATGTGAGCTGCTGTAACAAATAAGACAGATTTCAACAAAATAGTTTATTTTTCTTTTATTTAATGATGAAACATAGTGTTCCAAGTCTTCAGGTAGCGTTTCTCTTTGAGGCAATTCAGGGATGCAGGCTTCTTTCATCTTGGGGCCCTGCCCTTCTCTAGACTCTTTGTCAACTTCATCAATGAAGGGAAAGGAGAAAGAGGGGCTCAGGGAAGGCCTATTCACTTCTTAACATGCCTTGCCCTGGAAATGACACACTTCCACTTACATATTTTTGACAAGAACCAATCACATGGGCACAACTAATTGTAAGGAAGCCTAGGAAACAGTCTAGCTCTGTGCTCGGAAACAAAGAGGAAGCAGTTTATAAACAGAAAGCAGTTTTTCACAAACACACTCACCCACAAATAATCAAGGAACAATCCATTTCTGTCCCTAGGTTACCTCCATTCAAACTTCGTGGGGAAAATTATCAACTTCTGCTGGACCACACTTGTGCTGGCACACTCAACTTACTTAACAAAATATTTCACAAATTGGTCCGAAGCAAGTACATTTATATTACTCCCTTGTACTCAGAGCTCCCTGAGCAGTAAGTAGAGAGGTTCATGATCTAAATTCACAAGACTAAAAGCAAAATAATCCCGTCCCAAGACAAAGAAAAATTTCCCCTAAAGACTAACTCTTGCCTCTCATATTATGAGCTGAAACCAAATTCAACTTCAAAATAGCAGTGCTCTATCTTCAAAAAACCAGATTTTGGCTCCCTGTTATAATTAAATTGTAAAGTCTCTGGGAATTCTTCAACTTCGTACATTACATGATGACTCACACAGTATATTTGATGAACTAGGTTGTCAATAAACATTTGTAGACTTGCACTTATTTGGTGTCAAGGATCTTCTTAGGTATTTTTGAAGTATGGAACAAACCTGGGATAGTGATTTACAAAGACCCTTTAATCCTTATTTGTATGCATGAAATACTCTATAATTAATATAATTAATATACTCTATAATTATAGATATAATATAATTATATATATATAATTATAATATAATTATAATACTCTATAATTAATATAATTAATATAATTAAACAATAACAAATTACTACTTTACACAATATTAATGCGCTGAAGTCAGGAATTTCCTAAATGAGTTTCCTCTTGTGAATTAGCCAGGGCAGAAAACATCCACAACTTTCACAGCAAACTGATCGATAAATTTCTTCACTGAATTTCTACTGAAACTTTTTTTTGTTCAACATGAGGATGTGTCATCGATTGAAATAGTGTCTGTTAAATTTTGAAATAATAAAACAACTCTTTTGCCTACATGGTGAAATGGTCATGTTATGAATATCTCTGAAAAGACAACCCACAAATTATCTAGGTTTCAGGTCAAATCTCTTTGTCACTAATGCATCCCAAGGATTTGGGGAAGTTACATTTTCTCTTCGACGCTCAGTGTCATCTTCTATGTAATCAAAGTTTGGACTATGGAATCCTTACGAATACTAATGCTTGTAACTTAGCGACCTACAATTTGACTTATGAACAAAAAAAGTAAACTTAAGCTCAAGTACCCCAAGCCCAAGCAAAATGAAAAAAAAAGTTTTTTTGATATACTATAAGAGAAGAATAGAATAGCTACGAATTAAATGAACAAAATAGGTGATCAAATTGAAAATTTAAGCCTCACCATAATACAAAGCATAGTCTATTGATTTCCTGTTTTTGAAGGTCAACAGCTGGTTGAGGAACTTAAGGATTGAATTTAGAATATTTGCAAATACCCAACTTTCAAAAGCCCAGGCTGTTTTTGAAATCAGCCTGTGCTTGTAACAAACTAAACATAGTTTCGATTTAACTTCAAGATGTGTCCATAACAACTGATTACTCCAAATCTTTCTGTTTTTCTCCCAATGGCAAAATGCAAAAGTTTTAAATACCTCTATAATTACAGTCAACATAGACAGACACAGACAACAGTTTCTAAAATTGCAGCATACTATTTGGCATTCCTGACCTATGGGCTGTCTATAAAGAGCTAGATTAAGAGGCCATCTGGGAAGTGGAATCAAACACCAGATTCCAGGTGTTTGAGAGGCAATACAAAGGTGTTTTCTTTTTCTTCTCAGTATTAAATGAAAATGGCTTTCATATAAGCTACTCTCTAGTTTATATAAAGAAAGTCTGGAAATCTGTCTGAAATTATGTTGTAAATAATATTAAGGGAAGAAACATTCAGCTTGGAGCTAACAATTAGATATGAGAGTAAACCAAGTCTGATAATCCTGGTAGTTTAGATGGTTTCCACCCCCTTGCCACTCTCTCCCTCCCCCCAAGTGCCACAGGAAATCTAGAGTAATTCAAATCTCTGTAAAATAAGACCCATGACTAAAATAATATGCTCAGTGATCATTGTTCTTTATACATTTAGATTAATTCACCTTTTGGTTGTTTGTTTAGTGGTTTTTCCCCTCCCCTTTCCTGTATTCCATTGGAATATAAGGTTTTTCTATGTTGGTGTGGAAGCTGTAGGTTATATTTTTATTCTTCTAGTGGTTTCCCTAAACATACATACTTAGATATAGGTTTTTCTAACAAAGTCTACATTTTTCGGTGTCTCCTCCAACTGAACAAGACAATGACCCCAGAGCATGCAAACATTTCCCATACCCATAAAGTTATTACTATATAGCATTGGTTTCTTTTTTTTAATGCAAGACAGGAATATTATTTTTAATAATCAAATTGCTCTTCTTAAGTTTACCAACATCTTTCAACTTGTGTGCGCACTGTTGTTTATTACATCCCTCCTATCCCCTCTGAGTATTCTTGTCATTATGGTATAGTTGTTCTTTTAAAAAGGATATGTGGGTGGAACATATGCCTGAAAATGTCTTCGGTTTTCCCTTACTTTTGAATAATCATTTAGTTGGGAATAAAATTGTAAGTTGTCAGTTATTTTCCCTCAGGACTTTGAAGATGTTTACTTCACTGTCCTCTAAAATCTATGATTACAGATGAGAAGTCTACTGGAAATTTAATTTTCTTGGTAGGTAATCTTTCTTTGGGATTAGCTGATCTTCAGATTTTTCTTGTTACCCTGGATATTCTGCAGTTTAACTCTGAGGTGGATTTATTTTATTTAGTTATTTGAAATTTGAAATGTACTCTTCATCTAAGGATCCATATCTCTGTTCAGGAAAATTCTCAGCCTCTTTCCCTTCAAATAGTGCCTCTCTCGACTGTCTCTAATCTCATCTTCTACAGAAGCTAGATTCTCTAAATCTACATTTTCAGGATATATGACTTTGGGAAAGCTCCTTTAAAATTCTCAGGCTCAGGTAATATGAGAAAAATTCTAAGAAATGTCTCCAACTTGATAGTGCCTATAGATTATCTAAAAATGACCTTGCAAAGATCCATAGCAAGGTCCACTGGTGAAATTATGGAGCAATGGGAATAAATAAAAGTCCCTAAGATATTCCTTTCACAGTAGCACTGTAAACATAGGAACAACAAAAGTGTTTGACCTAAGGGAAACTTCATTTTATAGGAGATAAACTTGAGACACAGAGAGATTACGGATGATCTCATTTCAAGCAACTGTCAGATTTAGGACTAACCCCCAAATTTCCTGAATTTCAGCAAAGTACTCTTAATGTCATTGCACATCACCTTTCCCAAACATTAAAAATATCTTAGCTGTTATATCAGAATCCATGTTCAGCTCACTGTCTAATCCCACAGTGGAGGGTCTTGAATATTGGGAGGCAGTGGGCATCTATCGAAAATACCATTAGAATAATGAGGGGTCAACTGAGTCAGCCAGCCACATGGGTAAATTAGCCCTCCAACATGGAGCCCTGCCCAAGTTGTCAAACAAGAGTGATTCACTCAAAGAGAAACTACCGGAAATATTGTGAATTAAAAGACTCATTCAATTGAGGTGCTGAATATTTGCACACTGATTTTTTTGTGGGTGGCTGCAAAAATAAAGTTTCTACCAATTTCTTAAGAACTGTATTAGAAGAGCTAATTGGTAGAAACTGATTTAACTAAAAGAACCTGTTCATGGGCTAAAGAGTTCCTAATCACAAGTACCAGAGGAAACTGATAACTGATTAAAGAAAAAACAAAAAGGTAAATCAGGCATGGAGGTAATTAGCCAGACAAGATGAACCATGCCAGGAACATGGTTGTTCTTTGAAAGGAAGAGATAAGCAGAGCTGAACAAGAGTCACGCTCTACTTTAATCTATCAACTGATCAGTAATTTCAGTATTTAAGTTTGTGCTATACACCCAGCACTCTCTTAGAGGTTTCATGTAAAAAAGACCAGAGAATGACTAGCAGCAGCTGAGTTAATAAATATAATACACTGTATTTTCCTTCCCCCTGCAAAGTGGAAAAAAAATTGTAGAAGGGAAGAGACCTCTTTTGTCAATTCTGGGTGAGGTAAAGCAGGATGTAATTGGGTTTGCCCACAGGTATGTAAAGAAACAATTCTAGGGGCACCTGCATGGCTCAGTCCATGAAGCATCTGACATCGGCTCAGGCCATGATCTTATGGTTCGTGGGTTCAAGTCCAGCATTGGGGTCTATGCTGACAGCTCAGAGCCCAGAACCTACTTCAGATTCTGTGTGTGTGTGTGTGTGTCTCTCTTCTTCTTCTCCCCAACTTGTGCTCTCTCAGAAATAATAAATGAATAAACTTAAAAAAAACTCTAAGTCAAACAAGTACACATCTTCAACCTTGTTAAAGGAGCCCCCAGAGAACATTTCATAAGTAAGAGAAGAGAAAGGGCACTTCATAGCTGAACCTGGAAGGAAGAATCAAATGTAGATAAAGAAACATGGATATGTTAAAGTGGAGATGAAAAATAGCCCTAACCTTGCTGAAGAAAAGTGACATTGTCAGTATCTCTACTGTGTCAATAAAGCAAGCTTGGAGGTTTCTAGAGAAAGAAATGTATTTGAAACAACTTTTAGAGGATGAGGGTAGGCAGGTAATAGAGGAAAAACAACAACAGAGTTGATGTACAATGACCAAGAAGGAAATACAGGTATTTCGTGGGCCATTTGGATTTAATCAAGAGCCTATCGAGCAACTCTCTGTGGTTAGGAGCAGTAGACAAAAGAGGTACCTCTGAGGGCAGGAAAATCTGATTAACAGGACCAGAAGAGTCAAACAGGCTGAAAGGCTCACCCTGAGGTTGTTGAACATTCAGTCCTTGGTGAGGAGGGAGTCTAACGTTGCCAGGGTAAATGAACCGTCAAGACTGACAATTACAGGGGCGCCTGGGTGGCTCAGTCGGTTGAGCGTCCGACTTCGGCTCAGGTCATGATCTCGCGGTCCGTGAGTTCGAGCCCCGCGTCGGGCTCTGGGCTGATGGCTCAGAGCCTGGAGCCTGCTTCCGATTCTGTGTCTCCCTCTCTCTCTGCCCCTCCCCCGTTCATGCTCTGTCTCTCTCTGTCTCAAAAATAAATTTAAAAAGTTAAAAAAAAAAAAAAAAGACTGACAATTACAACTTTCAGTGAATTGGCAAGGAAAGAGTAAGAGGCCAGAACTAATGGTCCTAGGGCAAGAGTGACTAAGCAAACAGAAGGGCTAACTCCAAAGGAAGGTGACCAGTGGTGCCAATTATATTATCCCAAGCGATTTAGAAAACTCGAGTCAGATCTGAGGTAGAGCCGATACCACGGACCTGTTTGAGGGTAGGCAACACAAGAGGAGTCAATAAGCTGCATGAAACAATAGCAAAATGGGAAACAGGGAACCACAGTACGCGTCCCTCTTGGCTAGATTCAATAGGAGCAGAGCTTGGGGCCAAAATCTCCAAGGAACTCTACTTTCCTCTCAATCCTAAATCCACAATTTACCAGCATCAAGCTGCTGAAAGGAAGATAATGGCTCTCCTGCCAAGCTCATCTCCAGCTATTCCTCCTGCTACATTTGTGATCCACATACACTGAAATGAATTTAATTCCCCAAACCCACTCCTATTTCTAAGCCTTAAGATACATTGTTCCCTCGGCCTAGAATGCCCTTTCCACCCACAACTCTCTTCATCTAGCTAAATTCTGCTCATCTTGTGGGTCGCTGAGTCCTCTCTTACACCTCTTTGCACTTCCACTATCAGTGCCTTTATCAAGCTCTATTGTAATGATGTGTTTTCTTGTTAACACCGCAGGCTGTGAAGAAACATGAGGAGTCAGGTACATCTTGTTCAGTTTTGGTAACCCAGTATCATATCTATGGCCTCTTATACACAGCAGGTGCTTAATGGTTATTTATTAAATGAGTGAAGATAATTTCCACTTGTCTCTTTATTAATTTTTTTTTTAACTTTGCTCAACCATCTTTAGATCTGTGTTCTCGTCGAGCATCTTTTCTGATCTTTTTGAACAACGAAAGTTTTCAGAATTGAGAATTTGCTCCTCTGGTATCTTAACGTCCAAAAAAGAATTTCTTTTTCGGAGTCCCTAGGAAGGAAACGAGTATTTTCAAAAATATAGGAGAATTTAACAAAAATAATAATTCAGGAGTCCATGCCTCCTGTGACAGCTGAAATAAATATACTGCCTTAGTCATCACTATTCTCTTAAAACGGTTTGAGGAAACATGTTTTGCTTTTTGTTTTAAACAGGAACAGATTGCTCAGGGTTTGGGGGAGCCAGACACGAATCAGAAAGCCCTTCCTCTTTCATTTTACAAGTCCTTGCTCTCTGCCCAGCCCTGAGATATTTACTGAGTTGCAGATGAAGCAACCTTCTTTCTCTTCTCCAGGTGGCCTTGTGTGGTGATGAAGAGTAAAAGAAATCACGAGCACTCCTTCAGCAGCCAGCCTTGAGACAGGTTAGCGCAGAAGGAGGAGGGCCATGAATTCTGTTCACCCTGGACCCAGGACACTCTGAACCCAAGTGGCCTGAGTCCAAACTTGGAGAGGGAATTGTGGGTGAAAATTAACTCCTCAGCTGCTTGACGAGCTCAGCAAACTGTGGAATGTTATTAATCACCAGATAAAAGAAGTAGCAAGCAGCTGCTCTCTGTGCTAGACGTCCTCTGGCATTTTCCCATTGGCTCTGGAGCAACCTGTTCTTTTCAACATTTTTGACAGTGTATGGAGGGGAATCAACATTTACTAAATTCTCTTTATGTGTCAGGCACTGTGCTAAGTGCTTCACTTGCATTATCTTATTTAATCATCCAACAACCAAGCAAGGTATTTTTATCCTTTTGTTACAAGGAAATTGATGCTCAAGGGAAGAACTAACTTAGCCCCTTAATAGATAGTATAGTCTAGGTTCAAGCCTAAATCTAATGAAGTCAAATCCCAGTATTTTCTTCCTTCTGCACCTGGGGATTTGTATCTGGAAATGATAGAAATGTGTCCAACCTTTTGGAGGTAACCCAAAATTTAAAGAGGTTCTACGCAGCTCATATCATCATAAAAGCCACTCTGTAGGTGATCAATAGTTGATCCTAGCCAGAATATTGTCTCCAACTGTACTGATACAGTAAGACTTTTCTGAAAGAGAATCTTGACAAAGGCTAGATGTTTATCCAAATAATCCAACTTCCCTTACCAATTGAGGATGATTCTGACACCCAGAAATTAAGTATTCCCATTTTAAACAACAACCCTTAGCACTTAGAATTTCCCTTACCATTGTATATCTATATCTTATAGCATCTCTCAAGGGATAATATAATGAGGTATCTTCCTCACTACAGTCTGAGCTCCTAAAGTGCAAAGATGGCAGAGAAAATAGCACTTTTGTGTTGGTTAACCCAAGTCCTGTCACTCATGGCCACTCATTAAATGTTTGTTGGATTAGGGGCGCCTGGGTGGCTCAGTTGGTTAAGCATCCGACTTCAGCTCAGGTCACGATCTCACAGTTTGTGAATTCAGGCCCCATGTCGGGCTCTGCGCTGACAGCTCAGAGCCTGGAGCCTGCTTCAGATTCTGTGTCTCCTGCTCTCTCTACCCCTCCCCCACTCACACTCTGTCTCTCACACTCTATTTATTAATGTTAATAAATAAACATTAAAAACAAACAAACGGGGGCGCCTGGGTGGCTCAGTCGGTTGGGCGGCCCACTTCGGCTCAGGTCATGATCTCGCGGTCCGTGAGTTCGAACCCCACGTCAGGCTCCGTGCTGACGGCTCAGAGCCTGGAGCCTGTTTCAGATTCTGTGTCTCCCTCTCTCTGACCCTCCCCTGTTCATGCTCTGTCTCTCTCTGTCTCAAAAATAAATAAACGTTAAAAAAAAAAAAAAAAAAAAAAACGTTTTGTTGGATTAGTCTAGCAAGGACCACAATTGTGAAAACAACCCCAGCTATAATGCAATTTGATAAACGCTGTGATTAAAATACATTCAAGATGATGTGCGAGCATGTAGAAACAATTTATTTTAAAGAGGAAGGGCTGTTTGGGAAAGTTGCGCAATGAAATGAGTTCACCAGGTAGAGAAGGAATAAGAAGAAGGGCATTTCAAAAATAGAGAAGCTTAAGCCAAGACAAGACGGCAGAAAAGAACGGCAAGAAGCTGGAAGAGGAACTCATGGATTTTCTTCTTGAACTTTTGAGAGAGGTAGAAGAAAAGGAACAAGCATTAAAAGAATTAAGAATATCCGTCAACAATATCAAAGCACACCTAATTATTTCTTTACATTTTGTGCTTAGTATATCATTTAAGATATAGTTGTTGTGCAGAGGCTATAAAACCTCTGGATGAAGAGGCCATCCTCGTAGACTTTATTCCTAATATCATTTGTAGGGCTGTAGGGGAAAGTGTGGTTGAACATCCTATTGGGCAAAGAACGTCAATACTGAGGAAAACTTTTTGGAAGATGGAGATACTCTCCGCCTACCAAGAGTGAGAAATGAAGGGCTGTCTGTAGTATTTGCACATCAACATCATCCCCGAACCAGTTCTTTCAGGGACCCAATGCCAAGCACAATGAGGGGAAGTGACACAAAAATAATCAGACCTCCTCTCCCACAATCTAAGGAGCCCCAGAACGGTGGTTCTAAGCCTTGTCTACATGTTGGGATCACTCAGGGCACTTTCAAATACCCTCATGTTCAAGCCACACCACTGACCCATTGATTCAGAATCTCTGGAGATGGAACTAGGCATCATTATGCTTTAAATCACCTTGGGTGATTCCAATGTGCAGCGAAGTTTAAGAATTGCTGCTCTGGGACACCTGGGTGGCTCAGTCGGTTGAGCATCAGACTCTTGATTTTGGCTCAGGACATGATCTCATGGTTAATGGGATGGAGCCCTGTGTAGGACCCTGAGCTGATAGTGCGGAGTCTGCTTGGGATTCTCTCTCTCCCTCTCTCTCTCTCTCTCTCTGCTCCTCCTCAATGTAGGCACACACACTCCCATGAGTGCTCACTCACTTTCCCTCTCTCACTCTCAAAATAAATAGACATTAAAAAAAGAAAAGAATTGCTGCCTCAGAGAGTGGAGAAACTGGTGGGAAGCTGGGATGGTAAAGGATTCGGTAGATTTGTGTGAGGTGATTCTCAGGCAGGATGGCTGTGGCTCACACTAGGAAAAACCTGGTGTAACAGATTGGCCTCTGTTAGCTACATAGCAAGGACCATGGAGACAAGGTCCATTTGGAGCATGGTTACCATGCATGAAAGACACCATCTAATAATGGATCATTGTTACATAACAGCAAATTCTGATCTATTCTTATTCCCAAGGACAATAATGCAAATTTCCTTCTGAGCAGAGTCATGGCACTGTGTAAGAACACAGAGTACGAAATGTGATATAGCACAAGAGTGCAGTTTCACAGACTGCTTGTCCATTAAATCATATGATTTCTCCAACACCACCTACACTCCTGAAGGTTTTGCTGAACAACAGCACGTATTGGCCAAAATAATAAAAGGGGGGGGGGACCTTAACTGATTTCAAAAGAAAATGTATCTTTAGGGCAAAAGGACAATGCTTTTAGATAAATAGGTGTGTGCATATATGCTTGTAACAGCCAAAGAGGAAACACAAAGAGTTTCTTTTTTCTTAATCAGAAAAGGGAAACCTTTTTGCAGGGTTAAATCAAATGTTTCTTTAACAGTGCTTATGTACTGTATTCGGCATGTATTGGGCACTTGGGTGGCTCACTTCGTTGAACATCCGACTTCAGCTCAGAACCAGTTTGTGGGTTCGAGTCCCACATCAGGCTCTGTGCTGACAGCTCAGAGCCTGTAGCCTGCTTCGGACTCTGTGTGTGTGTCTCTCTCTCTATCTGCTTCTCCTCTGTTCATGTTCATTCTCTCTCTCTCTCTCAATCTCTCTCTCACTCATTTAAACTCCACATGTGAGTGAAGTAATACTGTTATTTGTCTTTCTCTGACTTATTTCACTTAGCATTATATTCTCTAGATTCATCCATGTTGTTGCAGATGGCAAGATTTCGTTCTTTTTTATGTCTGAGTAATATTCCATTGTACAATACACCGCCTCTTTATCCATCCATGTATTGATGGACGTGAGCTGCTTCCATAATTTGGCTATTGTAAATAATGCTACAATAAATATAGAGGTACATATATCTTTTTGGATTAGTGTTTTTGGATTCTTTGGGTAAATACCTAGTAGTAGAATTACTAGATCTATGGTAGTTTTATTTATAATTTTTTGAGGAAGCTCTATACTGTTTTCCACGGTGGGTGCACCAGTTTACACTCCCACCAACAGGGCAGAAATGTTCCTTTTTCTCCACACCCTTGCAAACATTTGTTATTGTGTTTCTGATTTTAGCCCTTCTAACAGGTGTGAGGTAATATCTCATTGTGGTTTTGATTTGCATTTCCCTGATGATGAGTGATGTTGAGTATCTTTGCATGTGTTTGTTGGCCATCTGTATATCTTCTTTAGAGAAATGTGTGTTCATGTCTTCTGAGATGAGTATTTTATGCCTTCAGTATTACCTGTTATAAAGCAAACTTCTCTTCTCCCATAATTCACTGGGCTGCAGCACACAGATACTCCTGAAGAGAGCAAACTGCCCTTTGTTTCCTGTCCCTGCAACACTTCCTGAATAGAGCCTATTAACCAGGAGACCCTTCTTCCTCCAAGAACCTTGATGGATTTGGGAATGAAACTTAGAAGGTGTGGATGGTTCACTTCAGCCTAATTCATGGAACCAGGAGGCCCCAGCATCTGGTTTACTAAATTATTTTTATCACTGTGCTTTATAGGAATGTCATGACAAAAGTCGTGTGCAAATTAGGTAAAGTACTTGAAAACAGGTTTTTTTTCAATGTAACTGTTTTTGAGAAGTTCAAGTTCTACTCAGTCCATGCTAGTCACTCTGGGTTCCTATCACCACTAGAAGAGAGCTGCCTCTACCTATAGCTGCAAATACCCTTATTTGTTTATTCTCTCTACTTCTAACCCCAATCCAAAAGGTAAGTACATCCCTTAGTTCTCTCTGACCCTAGGAAAGCAAAGTCTTGTGCTGTATGTGCCTTTGATAAACTCATTTGTTTTAGGTCGTCTTCCTAGTCACCAGATCCTCATCTCAATAGGTTCTCTGAGCTCCAGCCACTAAGTCACCCTGCAGGTGTTCATGGGCTGTGCCCTTTTAATCTCTGTCATCCAAGCCTCTCTGAATTCTAACAATTTTTCTCTTGGACTAATTTTATTAACTGTTCCTAACACCTTCTAAGTTGTTTCTCCAGAGTTGTATGCATTCTATTCTATATCTTATACAAAGCCTTTTTTTTTTCTTTCCAGATTCAAGGAACAAAACCCATGCACACTTGACAGACATAACAGAGGCTTCATTGAGAAGATCTAGGATAATGGAATCTAATGGTTTCATCAGGGATGGGGGGACTATGAAATGGAAAGGAGAGAAAATCTTTTCTCTCTGGGGCTCCTCAATACCTCCTCACCTCCTCTTTGCTTCCTTATACTTCTTTATTACCTGACTGCAAAGTGGCCAAGACAGTCACCTCACAGCTCCCAAGTGTGTATCAACTCACTTCAAATCCCAGAGTCTAGGACCTAAGAATCTAACTTTAAAACTGCCAAACTTCAGTGACCTCTTCACTCTTGGTTCAATAAGCTGTGGCCTGAGTAGGTAGGAAATCATGATTTCTGGAGCAGCTAGTGGGTAAAAGAGAATCTATTTGCAAAGGAGTGGTTATATGGATATGTATAATACAGAGGATCTTCAACTACAATGGTTTGACTTAAAAATTTTCAATTTTATAGGGATGTGAAAGCCATATGCATTCAGTAGAAACTGCACTTCAGTTTTTGAATTTGGATCTTTTCCTGGGCTAGCAATTTGTGGTGCGATATTCTCTAGTAATGCTGGGCAGCGAGCCGCAGCTCCCAGTCAGCCATGCGGTCAGGAGGGTAAACACGGACGATACACTTAGAACCTTGCTGTACCCCTATTACCATTCTGTTCTTCAGTTCAGTACAGTTTTCAGTAAATTACATGAGATATTCAACATGTGAATATGAAATAAGCTTTGCATCAGATGATTTTGCCCAACTACAGGCTAACGCAGGTATTCTAAGCATGCTTAAGGTAGGCTAGGCTAAGCCATGATGCCGGGTGGTTTGGTGTATTAAATGCATTTTCAACTTAGGATATTTTCAGCTTATGATGGGTTTATCAGGGTGTAAAACCATCTTAGGTCAAGGAAGATTTGTATTATAAAAGCCACTAACCTTTCCCTAGAATTTCTTTGGCCCTGCCAGAATTAAGGATTTTAATCCAGATCTTTGTAACAGAGGCATCTTGTCCTAAGACGATGTTTTCCAAACATTTTAAAAGCAAAGAAAGGTGTTTTTTTTTTTTTAATCAAAAGATTTCACTGTAGCCCAAGATGTAAAACAGACAAACAGCAGAGTTGTTCCGGTTGAACAGGGAAGGAAAGAAAGGAAAGCCCAACTCCTATATACATTTTGCTCTATGGTGCCTCCTGAAGCTTTGCTTCAGCCCCCTAGGAAAGCGATTGCTCTTGTGTTTATAACCAAAGATAGTCATTTCCACTACTATAAAGAATATGCTGCAATTCTGTTTCTTGACTTGTTAACTTCAGACAGTGTCTTTGACTAGCCACCATAAAAGATGAAACACTTTAACTCAGTTCTACTTCCTCCCTCTCCCTTCCTGGTTTGGAGAGTTCATTTATTTTTAGTTCTTCTCTTCATTACTGTTAGAACTTTAAATATTATACATAAAGTGTATTTTTTTCTTTTGACTTAAGATTCTCATCTCTTCACCAACTAAAATAGCTCCCTCACACTGCCCTCTATTTCTCCCCCATTCCAATATGTGTATATAAATATATCCCTTTTAACATCAGAACGCAAGGTAATTAATAAGCTTTCGATCTGTCATTTCCATTCCTTGGTCCACTCTGTTACACGGTATACTTATTCTCTCACTGGTCTATGAATGAAAAGTTCATTTTAGAACGTAAGCTCCAAAGAAGCAATGAGCGAGGTGGTTTATATTCTTTTAAATGGCACCACTCACAAGAGAAAAAGCAGACGGATAGGGCGTGGTGGTGGAGATGGTGGAATCCATCATCATTGATTCCAGAAGCTGAAAATCTAAATTTGAAACACTCTGGGGAGGGGAAGAAGAGGAACGATTTCCTGCACAACTGCGGCATCACTCAGATTTCACGGTCCACTTTCCTTCACAAATGCCTCTGTTTTTGTTATTCTACACGATACAACAGAATGCTGTGACATTCAAACACGGCTCGAACCATTTTTAATAAGTGGCAACCAATCTCCTAGTGGCTCTGTCAGGGAGATCCCATGCCATAAACACGGACAGATATTGCATTGTCTGTGAGATATTCACACTCTTCTCTTGTTGAGTAAAGCCGTCCCTGGGGCTCAACCTCATGCTCTGGTCTACTTTCCCGGCCCTTCTATGAGCCACGTGAAGACGCTTTTTCAATCAACCTTCTCTGCCGACATTACCTCCCTCTGTCAGTGCTTTCCTTACTAATTCACTGCCTCTCTGGGGCTCTCTTCAGTTTCCAGATAATTGGCCAGTAATTCGACACTCATGTTGGGGAAGGTGCTGAAAAACTGATGAGGGAAGAAAACTTTCATTAGTGCTAAGTTGTCAGTGGTTTTTATAAGTGGTGATAAAACAATAAGAATGGGCAGGCAGAACAGATTATCCTAGTAGTGTTAGGAATAGAAAGGGGCCACTGAGGATTCTGTGGAATATCCTTCTCTGGAGCTTTCTTCTTCTTCTTTAATTGTTCTTATTTGGCTTTGGGTTTAGGATGGCTCAGGCCATGGGCAAGAAGGGAAGATTTTATGAATTTTCAAAGTCCCATCTGGTCACAGTACATAATCACCAGGTAATTACTTGATTTTGACTACCTATTGGAATTAAAAAAATTTTTTTTAATGTTTATTTTTGAGAGAGAAAGAGAGAGAGAGTGAGAGAGCACAATCGGGGGAGAGGCAGAGAGGGAGACACAGAATCCGAAGCAGGCTCCAGGCTCCAAGCTATCAGCATGGAACCCGAGGTGGCACTCCAACTTAGGAACTAAGAGATCATGACCTGAGCTGAAGTCTGACGCTTAACTGAATGAGCCACCCAGGCGCCACCCCCCCCCATTGGAATTTAGAAACACTTTTTAAATGTACTATCTTATTTGATCTTTCCAATAATATTGTGAAGTAAAAAAGGCGGATATCATGTATTCATTTTATTTTGCAGATTAGGAAACCATGATTCATAGGAATTAGATGTGTTTCATAAGGTCATATAGCTATGATGTAGCAGAAGGCTCTTTGTACCAAACCATGTTGCCTTTTCCACTTACTATCCAGGACTGCACCAGCAGATGCCCTGGAAATTACAAAGTTCAACCAGTAGTTTAGCAAACAGGATTCATTTTCATCTTGCCTCACTCTCTCCCTTTAAGTGGAGAATGTTCTTCCACTGACCTGAATGAAAACTCAAAAGTCCCTTGATTGTTCTAATCATTCTGGTAACAAAATTCCACCTATCCTTTCAAGTTGTAAACACCATCTCAAATTCATACTTGACAGTGTCTAATTACATGCAATAATCAAAATTTCAAATTGAATTTGGAATTAGAATTCTTCCCTCCTCTCCTCCCACAAGACTTTGATGGGCAGGGGATCAGGAAAGGAGGTAGATGAAGGGAGGGGGAATCCTTCTTTCTTATATCTCCCCTCTCCATTTTTCTAATCTGGTTGTGATCCTCTCTTCCAAGTCCAAAGGGTATTGAGAAAAGAAAGGAGAGGTTGGGGTACACAGGAAAACTCTTACCGAATTAGTACTATCATAAAATTGTCCTGTACCCTCTGGTAAATAACAGTGATTCTTATGAGCTATTTTGTGGATTCTTAGAAAGAGCCCCATCAGTGAGGACTTCTCGTCTGAGATTCCGTTGATATGAGTCATGCACACTCCTCCAGTTCATCCATCTAAAGCAAACCCGCCTGTTGGATGCCTTTTAGATTTCTCAAATAGGAGGCAATCTCTGGTCTTCTCTGTATCCTAATTTCACACCAAGTTCCGGAAGTGCTTCTAGTAAGTCTTTTGCACTGGACTTAAGATGAGATGAATGTACCTCATCTTACCCCCTCAGGGAGAGCTAAAATCCCAGCCCAGCTCTCTCCAAGGAAATACTCTTTAAAATCATTCCTCAATCCTAGTCTTTTAGACCCTCAATGTAGGTATTAGTTGGAAGTCATGTTATTGGTTTTGAGACATCCTTTGAAATTTTACATTTTGATCTGGAACCTGTGCAGGAAATGTATCTATCAACTCTATGTGCCTTAGTTAAAGTTTTCAAATGTTATATCCTATTACATTAAGTAAGTATAAAACATGATCTCTGCTCTTTAAAAGTTCCATTTCTAAATGGGAAGGCAAACAACATATGAAACCACCCGAGGATAGAAAGCATTAAGCACAGTGCTGTGGGTGCCCAGTAAACAGAGAATCATCACAGGCTAGAATAACACATTCCATAAGCTTTATATTAAAACAAGTGAAAAGCTAGAACAAAGCCTGTTTTCCAGAGAGAAAAGTCACCATTAAAAAATAAAAGTATGTGATAAAAAATGATCATGATATTTTAACTAGCTCCCCAATTGTCTCTTCTCTCTTTTTCTGTCACTATAGCCTTAGTCCACCATGGCCACTCGGCTTGATTAAGGAAATAACCACTTGGGGGCTTCTGCCTAAGTGAGATATTCCTCCTTGCCACCTTCCCCAAGTCCATTCTCATCATCTGGATGAGACTTGCCTCGAGATTCGTCTTTTGTTGTTTCTCTTTCCCAGCCATCCCAGAAATTCCCACAAATCTCTGTATTATTTTGCCTCCTTTCCCACCTTCCCCTGACTCTCCTACACCCACTCATCTTCACCTGGTATGTTTGATAACTGATCTGCGTTCTGCATCTATTTCCTTCTCCCGCTACTGGAGTTCATTTATAGAGAAAACCCTAGAAAGCTAAAAATCACATTTCCCAGACCCCCTTACACTCCAGCTCTGGGTGTGAACAGGGCTTCATCAATCAGATCAGTCACTCAAAGATCAGCAGATAGGAGAAGCCCTATTCCAGCTGTGTTTGTTTCCTATGGGCAAGGAAAGTTGTGCAGATGTGAATATTTCTTCATTCTGGTACACAGTTTCCAGCTTCATGGGTGTTGGCAGAAGTAACTTCCTGATTCCAGCTTCTTGACTCCTGGGTCTCAATTACAGTATCATGTTTATTTAAATCAGTTATTCCCAGTGGACCTCTTGATTCCCACCTCCTGGATGTGACAAGAGAGCAGCTCCCAGAATAGGTGGCATTCTGTGAGTCATTACTGGAGGCTCCAGCTAAAGCACATTCTCCTAGCTCTTCCAATAATTTCCTAAGCACACATAGCCCTATATTTAATCCCTGTCTGCTGAAAATACATAGAGTGCCTCATTTTTTGTTATATAAAACCTTAATTTGGTTCATCCTCAAAGTCATTCTATAGACCCTAATTCAAATGCCCCTTCATCTAGGAAATCTGAGGCATTCACAAGATAAGCAACAACAACAACAACAACAACAACAACAACAACAAAAAGCAGGAGAATATTCCAGGTGCAAATTTATACTTTCTCCTATCTACATTCATGGCACCCTGTATCCTACTATCACTATATATCACAGAATGTAACATTTTTCTAGTATCTGCCTTTCCTTCTTCCTAAACTTTCCTACTTCTCAGCTAGAAGGAGAGACTTTCTCATATTCACTTTTGTATCCCCACTCCTAGTACAGTCCCAAATACATGGTAAACTCCTCAATCTATGTTAAATGAATTAATGATTGGATGGATGGTGAGAGTATAAATAGACCCTCAAGCAAATGATAATCTTTAGTGAATCACTTCCTTTTTGTTTATACATAGCCTATAATTGTTTTGTTACGTTTTGTTTTGTTTTTTGGCCTTCATCCTGAGCAGTTTTTTAGAAAATCCCCTACCAACTCATGGAAGTTAAATGGTAGGACTTTCTTAATTTTCCTCTCTGAAGCAGGAAGTATACAATTACATGAATATGTTCCCCAGATTTAGCTTCATAATGAGGGACCAGAAACTCAAAGGTACAGAGGTGCTTTCCTCCTATTTTAATATAAATGATAGGACCACATAATCAGGACTACACTGGAATAGTATTTAATTGAAATAAAAATAAGAAAAAATGTATCTAAAAAGACTGGTTGAGTATTAACTACGATAGTTAATAGCAGTAATTGTTACTATTTGAGAGAGAGAGAGAGAGAGTGTGTGTGTGTGTGTGTGTGTGTGTGTCCATTTCACAGTCAGGAAATTGAGTTTTAGCTACGAAGGACCAGAACTGGGATTCAAACCTGACTCTGATGGGACAAACCTTAAATATAAAGACACAGTAACGAAGGAAGGAAAAGGATGGAAATGATATACCGTGGTGCCAGCCTTCCCCAAAAGAAAACTGGTGACATCTAACAGTGTCAGATTAAGAAGACTCAAAGGCAAGAAGGATGACTAGTAATAGAAAAATATTTTATGTTGACAGAAATGTCAACTCAACAGAAGTCATAAATTCCTATGCTTTTAATAACATAGCTTCAAATATATAAACCAAAATAGTAAATTCATAATAAAAACTGAAGATTTTAACACACCTCTTTCAGTCCCCGATAGAACAGGCAAATAAAAAATGAGCAAAGATATATGAGATTTTAACAATATGATTTAAAATTACACAATTAATACATACATAATTCTATAGCCAACAACTTTTAATACACATTCTCTACAAATGTGCATGGAACATTCACTAAAATAGATCCTTATTTTTTTTTGAGGGGGGGGGCAGAGGGAGAGGGACTGAGAGAATCCACTCCCAGTGAGGAGTCCAAAGCAGGACTCAATCTTATGACTGAACTCATGACCCAAGCCAAAATCAAGAGTCAGACGCTTAACCAACTGAGCCACCTAGGCACCCCTAAAATAGATCTGATACTGGGCCATCAGGTCACAATAAATTTCAAAGAATACAATCACACAGAGTAAATTCTTGGACCACAGTAGAATCAATCTAAAATAAATAACAGATAATTAACTAAAATGTCCTAAGATATTTTTAAGTTAAGCAATATGTTTCTAAATAACTCATGGATCAAAGAAGAAGGCATAGTGAAAATTAGAAAATATTTTAAATTAAATGATAATGAAGACTTGACATATCAATACTTATGGTAGATAGCTAAAGCAATGCTAACAGGAAATATTATACTTTGGATGCATATATCAGAAAGAACGTTTAAATATTAAGGATATAAGCTTCCACCTCAAGAAACTAGGGTGAAAAAAATAGCAGATTAAGCCCAAAGAAAATAATAGCAGAAAGCAATAAAACAGAAAGCAAACATACCCTAGAGATAATTAACAAAGGTGAAAGATGGCTCTTTGATAACAAATTTTTTTTTTAATTTTTTTTTTCAACGTTTTTTATTTATTTTTGGGACAGAGAGAGAGAGAGAGTATGAACGGGGGAGGGGCAGAGAGAGAGGGAGACACAGAATCGGAAACAGGCTCCAGGCTCCGAGCCATCACCCCAGAGCCTGACGCGGGGCTCGAACTCACGGACCGCGAGATCGTGACCTGGCTGAAGTCGGACGCTTAACCGACTGCGCCACCCAGGTGCCCCAATAACAAATTTTAAAATTAATAAACCCAAGAAAAATTAAGAAAAAAAAAGACAAAACTTGC
Source organism: Panthera tigris (assembly GCF_018350195.1). Classification (NCBI taxonomy): domain Eukaryota; kingdom Metazoa; phylum Chordata; class Mammalia; order Carnivora; family Felidae; genus Panthera; species Panthera tigris. Next base: position 64,490,081 of record NC_056665.1, on the reverse strand, counting down.
TAATATCATATATTTTAAAAAGGGACTTCTCTACAATTTCCACAGACATTAAAATGATAATAAACGGATATATACATTTGAGTTTAGATGAAATGGACAAATTCTTTGAAAAATACATTTTACCAATAATAAGCAGAAAATAAACAGAAAATAAAATAAACAGAATAAACAGAAAATCTTAGCAGTCCTGTATCTATGAAAGAAATTGAATTCATAAGTAAAACAATGAAAACCTCAGGCCCAGATGCCTCACCAGTAACTTCTTCCAAACATTAAAGGAATAAGAACAATCTGATGCAAACTCTTTCTGATAATCAAAAAAGAAGGACTTCCCAACTCATATGGTCAGCATAACCTTGACTTCAAGCTTGACATGAATATTATAAGGAAGGAAAATAGCAGGCCAGTATCTCTCATGGACATAATACAAAAATCCCAATCAAAATAGTAGCAAATTAAATTCATGGATAAATAAGAAGGATAATAACTACATTTCAATCACATAGGGCTTATTACAAGAATGCAAGATTTAAAAATCAATAATAATTAATAGAATAAAGGAGGAAATCCGTATGATTACTTCAATGGAAAAATAAACTTGAGTCAGTCTCACTTAAAATTCTAGGCTTTAAAAAAGTAATTGAACAGCATTGTATGAATAAGAAATGCATTCAGCTAAAAATAACAGAAAATAACAAAACTGAGTAAAAGTAGCTGAAAGTAAAGGGGGTTCATGAAGTCTAGAGGTAGGCAGTTAAAGCTGTTTCAATGTTTAATGATGCCATCTGGGATCCAGACTCTTTCTATCCTTCTGCTCTGCCATTTTCTGGAGCATCTATAACAGTGCCTGGCACTATAGTAGGCGCTGAGTAAATATTTGTTGAATGAAAGAATCAATGTGCTCATCTCTACCCTGAAGCTTATTATCTGATGGCCATGAAACTAACCTAATGGCCACATTCCAGACACGAAGAACAAAGCAGAAAGGAGCGTGGTGTCTATTTCCAAAAAGCCAGAAACCCTCAGCTTTCATCTCCTTGTGTACAACTGACTCATTTGGCTACCTGACTGCAAGAGAATTTGGAGAGTAAGTAGTATTTTTAGTTGGGCACATTATCACCGTGGGGGGGAGAAAAAAAGGAGTTCTGTTACTCAAGACAAAGAATAGGTATCGGATGCCTCTCTACGGAAGTCACGATGACAAGCACTGTTTAATCTGCAACGTGAGTGAGAAAAGACACCATCTCTACAGAGACTGAAGCTTAACAAGGAGATAAGAGAAGTAGAAAATAACCATAGGACAGGGAAGAGTAAGATAGTAACCATGCGGGAAGTTCAAATAATAGTTCTGAGAAATCAAAGGTAGAGAAGATAGCATCTCTTAGGGAGACTTGAATGGCTTAATAGAATAAAACTTTTGAGAAGTTTAAAAGGTGGCTAAGAGTTCCACAAGTAGCAATAGGCAGTAGTTTATTCTAAATGTAAAAGTACCAGTGAAAGCAATTAGGCAGTATATATCGTATCTGAGGAATAGTACACGTATGCTGCAGTATGAGATACTCATAAGGGTTCAGCGCGCCTGGGTGGCTCCGTTGGTTGACCGTCCAACTACAGCTCAGGTCATGATCTCATGGTTCATGAGTTCGAGTCACATTGGGCTCTCTGCTGTCAGCGCAGAGCCCATTTTGAATCCTCTGTCTCCCTCTCTCTCTCTCTGCCTCTCTGTCTCTCTCTCTCAAAAATAAACAACAACAAAAAGATATTCATAAGGGTCTACCTAGAAATAAATTTGGAGTATATCCTAGAAGCACTGAGTGCTGGGTAAAGAATTCAAACAATCCAACTGACAAAGAGACAAGGGTTTGGAGCAAGGAAATGACAAGATGTGGTATTTAATCCCTCCTGGTTTTACTGATCTATAATTGTATGATATTGTGATGGGTGATAAATATATCTTTGGTCTTTGTCCTTGTCTCTGGCATAGAGCTCCTAAACCCTTGGAATTTCCTCAGTGAGGAAAGCAGGGAGTGACTAAGGTGTCTTTTTTTATGCTAATGAGGCGACTCTTTAGCCTGAACCTTGGGACAGGAGTTGCCAAGAGAACCAACCAGGTGATTTAGAAGGCGAAGGAACTTTAAGTCCTACCCCTCAACCTCCTGGGAAGGGAGAGGACCTGGAGGTTGAATCAACCCCCAATAGCCAATGGTTTAATTAGTCCTGTGTAATGAAGCCTCCATAAAAACCTAAAGGATGGGGTTTGGAGAACTTCTGGGTTGGTGAACACTTGGAGATTTGAGGAGAATGGTATTCCTGAAGAGGGCATGGAAGATCTTCACCTTTACCCCAAACCCTGCCCTACACATTTCTTCCAACTGGCTGTTCCTGAGTTATATCCTATTATAGTAAACCAGTAATCTAATATGTAGAACGTTTCTCTGAGTTCTGTGAGTGGCTCTAGCAAATTAATTGAACCCAAGGAAGGAGTCATTGGAACCTCTGGTCTATAGCTGATCATTCAGGGGACAACCTGGACTAGAGACAGGCATCTGAAGTGGGCTGGGGGCCAGGCTTGTAGGACTGAGCCTTAACCCATGCGATCTGACACTATCTCCAGCAGATAGAATCCAGTTGAATGGTAGGACACCAAGCTAGTGTCAGAGAATTGCATGATGGCATGGAAACCCCTTCACCCCAGGTTGGAATTCATACAAGAACACTTAAATTTTCAGTTAACATATTATTTTAAGGTATACAGCAACGATCTGACCTAGGTATATATTGTGTCATGATTATAGATGTGGTACTTTTGAAAGTTTATTCTGATACAGAAGAAGTTTGGAACAGGGAAACAAGTTTCCAGGATATTGTGATTCTTTAGGCGGGGAGGTCCACATCCCAGGCACAAAGAACAAAGCAGAAAATTCTTCGTGTTATAATGGTATCGATCAAGTGATAGGATGAACAGGAAAAGGAAATGAGAGAGAGCCTCAAGAGGAAGAACCATTTGGTGATAGCAATTGGCTGGATGCTGAGAACAGAGAAAAAGCGGTGATGGTCTTAAGCTTTACTGAGAGAAGACTGTGATGTCATTAACAGGAGAAAGGGAAGTGCTAAAAGGACATCTAAGTGAATTTGTTCAACCAACCCAATATGCAGCTTTAGGATTCATCCACAAAGCTGCAAAGAATTTCTCTGAAGAGGGAAACCTGGGGAGAAGAAACCCAGGGTGGACTCTCAGAGTTTGCTGAGTGGAAAATTTAAGAGGAGCCACCGAAAAAAAGAGAGAGGATGTGTCAGGAGGAAGAGTTAGAAACAGGAACAAGCAGCAGCAGGAAGGCACCATGGCCTTTCTGGCATTAAACACAGAAGCAACACATTTTTGTGAAGTACTCCATTGTTACTGCGTACCTTACCTGACCCTAAATTCCTTTAAAACAAGAGTTGTCTAATTCATTTGTGTTTCCAGTGCATAGCACAATGCTGGCGACTGAATCGACTGAATCATCCTAACAGAGGGAGAGCTGGAGGTTGGAAGGGGATAAAGGGAGTTAAGAGTGAGAGAAGGAAGAAGCTGAAAACAATAGAGGTTGGTGATTAGGAGAGTGTTTTCAGTAGAACCAGAGAAGGAAGAGAAAGGTGTGGCTAACCCAGAATGAAGACAATGGGGCAAGAATGCTTTTTCAGAAAGATTAATGGTGAAGAGAATGGGAGTGAGGAGAGAAAAATCAGGGACTTTTTTGTTTGCTCGTTTTTATTTTGTTGACCGGGATGAGAATATTTGGGATATTATTCTATGAGTTTTTCCTTCTGATATTTAAAGTACTCACGTCTGTCTTTACTTAAAAGCCTTCTTGGCTTTTTGTTGTTGTTCTCCCAAATTCTTAAGCCCTTAGGAAAACTTAGGGAATTTGTGGTTAAGGAACCAAGTTCTTGAGGAAAAAGGGAGGGAGTCATATTTCCCCCAGATGAGGGTTTTCCATAGCCAGGGCAGCAGAAGGAAAGAGAGAAAAAGCTGTCCACAGATTCCCAGAGCAGAGAGGGTGGGCTCTGCCTCCCAGCAGCCCCACAGAAAGAGAGACAAGATCTGAGAGACAGAGCTCTGGGTGACCTGTCTAAGGATACAGGACCCAGGCAGGCTCAGCAAAGATGCCCATGCACCAAGGAGTGTGAAAACAGAGCATCATGACCCGGAGGACCAAGGACCAAAAGATCAATCACTGCCCTTCTTCATTCTCAAGCCTTTCTACTGCAGAAGATCCATGGGGTGGGGCCTGGGGCAGGGGAGGGTAAACCCTAAGAAGGAAAGATGTTAATGTTTGTTTAACCAACTCAGTAGAATGGGGCTCTGGGTCAGAAATCGGAGTATAGAAAGGACAGTAATTGGATTATAGAAAGGACAGACATTGTATTATGGAAAGTACAGAGAGGCAGGTTGTTAGCTGAGCCTGTGGACTGAGCTCTGCTGGAGCAGGTTTATAGACAGAGGGGCAGGGGCCTCGGAGACTGCTCAGTTCAGTTAGAAACACCACGCACGCACACCATGACAGGGGCAGTACCCCAGAGATGCCTGACTGGACTGCCCTGAAAGAGAGGTCTTGGTGCAAGAGAGAGAAGTTAAGGAAAATCTCCTCCGATGGCTTCTATTTTTGAGGTAAACTTTGTGGCCAAGTCACGAAAAGGTTTGGAACAGCAATCCAGACAAACCAATATGTATATAGGTGAGCAGCAAGGAGCACCCAATGGCCTTTGAGAGCATGCAGTGTGCAATAAAGGAAATCAGCATGTGCTCTGCGTTTATGCATTGATTTATGTGTGTACTTATATCCTGCCTTGTTCAACAAAGGATAGAGGTTGCTTGCAGGGCATACATTAGAAGAGTACAATAAAAAATAAATGAGATGCAGAGGAAGTATATAAATATAGAATAGAATTCACAAGCAGGATGCTCTGGGCAACACAATTCTGTGTGTTTCTCCAGCCAACACTCAGACGCCTGTACAAAGGATCAGAAAACTTCAATAGCAAGAGCAAAGAAGAAAGTATGAAGTAAAGCCATTAGCTGCTCTGAGCTTTGTCAGATAGGTGAAATCAAAATAGGCTGGTTAGAGTGAAAGAATTGGGAGACTAGACCACAGAATACAATTAAGACAAATAACAGGAAGAGATGGAAGAATGAACAGAGGCTTGCGATCAAAGACTGCATGGGATGCACCACATGCTTTGATGCCAGCTAAGGAAAGTCCACTTACAAGACCACTGCGGACTAGTTAGCAATGGCACACTCCACCCCTCAAATCCAATGCTTCCAAGCTAGCTAACGACAGACCATTCAAATCCATTCTGTGCTTTTAGCCATTGAGTCAATACATATTTATTGATCGTCAATTATGTAACAGGCTAAGAACTGAGGATAAAAATAAATATAACAGGGTCCTTGAGGGACTCAATGGGGAACTCAAAGTAAGCAAATTGTTGCAGGGCAAAGTGATTAGTGCTGTAGTGTGGACATGGGTACAGTGCTATGTGATTGCACCGCGGTGTCATGCTCAACTACCTCACCTGGGATGCCGGGGAAGAATTTGCTCTGTGTTTTAAAAGATGAATTCAGCTTCAGGGAGGAAAGGTGACAGAGTGAAATCATGTAAAGCCTTAGAGGCACGAGCAAGCATTGTGTGTTGTGTATATAAAAAGATATTCTGTCGGGCTTTGTCAGAGGACTTAGCGATGAGTAGTCAATGAGGCTGAAAAGGAAGGTTGGGACCAACTGGGAAGGGTCTCATGTGCTGCCGTATAACCTACTGGGACCAAGGAGGATCCGAGGTTTTGATCGAGGAAGTGTCAAGGCCAGGGGTGCCGAAAGGGCTCGGACAGCAGCACGGCGAGTATTTTAGTGGTAAGAAAGACTAGAGTCAGGAAGATCCCTCAGGAGCATTATGGGATAACTCATTTGAGAATCAAACTGAAGTGAAGTGAGCACCGATAGGGTATGCAGACAGATGCTGTAGATGATGGAATTTTCAAGGGAACAGTGAAATGGACTGCCTTGTTCACTTCCAGGAGACTACAAAAAGTGTGATCCTTCAGGAGGGCAGCTGCAATATGTACACAATAACCTTTAAAATGTCTGTACCCTTTGACCTCATAATTCCATTTCTGAGAAACTACCTTAAGAAAATCATCAGTGTTAACAAAAAAAGTTTTATGTTCAAGCATGCTCATCTAGTGTTATAAATTTTATTCTATGATTATTTTTTTAATGTTTAGCTTTGAAAGAGATGGAAAGACAAGAGCATGAACGGGAGGAGGAGCAGAGACAAACAGAGACACAGAATCCGAAGCAGGCTCCAGGCTCTGAGCTGTCACCAGAGCCCCACGCAGGGCTTGAACTCACAAACCTCAAGATCATGACCTGAGCAGAAGTCTGACACTGATCCAGCTGAGCCACCCAGGCGCCCCTAGTGTTATAAATTTCAAAACATCCTAAGTGCTCTATAATGGGAGAGTTGTTAACTAAATTATAGTATATGCATACAATACGCTACTATATAGTCATTTAAAATTGTGTTTTCAAAGACTATGTGATAAGCCTGCATGGCTCAGTTGGTTAAGCATCTGACTTCGGCTCAGGTCATGATCTCACAGTTAGTGAGTTCAATTCCCATATGAGGCTCTCTGCTGTCACCGTGGAACATGCTTCATATCCTGTCTCCCTCTCTCTCTGCCCCTCCCCCACAAAATAAACATTTAAGTAAAAAAAAGAAAAAAAAAGACTAAGGGATGGCATGGGAGAAGCTGACAATAAAATATTAAGTTAAAAAGGATATAAAATGATATACAGTTTGATATAAATTTTCTAAATAAATACATGTGTGAATTAAAATATTAAAATCCACCAAAATGTTAATTGTGTTATTCTCTAAGTAGTGAGATAATTTTTATTTTCTTCTCTCTACCTTTCCATATTGTCCAAGTTCTATTCAGTGAATATGTGTTGCTTATATAATCAGACAGTTATTTTTAAAAATAACTGAATAATGTAAAGCAGATTCGCAAGAATAAAGAGTTTGAGTTACTAGAAAACAAAACTAGCCAAGAGAGAAATAAGTCTGTCTTGCAGCAAAGGTGGAACAAGTGTAGATAATTCTACTCACTGACATGACATTGCTATTGCCACTGCCAAAGATTCGGTATCTAATTATGTTTTCTTGCTTCACTAGCCAAGAAAAAGGCAATTGAGAAGAGGGAAAAAAAAGTTATACCAATGCTATTATGGGTACGACAAAGACACAATAGGTGAATTTCTATGAAGATATTACATTTAATGATGTCCCTTTTCATTTTTGTATCTTTTTAAAAAATTCTCGGTATAACGTATCCAGATTCCAAACTGCCAGAAAACTCAAAAAATCAGAATTTTCCTTGATATACAGTGATTCTTACTTGGCACCACTATGACACTGAAGTGCTATTAGATATTTAGACATTTATTGTTATTCCAAAATCTTTAGGTCATGTTCAGAGTAGTTCTTCCCCCATCTTCTAATTCTATATAAAAAAAAAAAAAAACTAGTTCATATATGATATAGCAGACTTCATTATCTACAACATTCAATTAACCAGAGACCTCCCATTCTCTAACAGTGCTAAATGAAGTCGATTTGACACAAATTCATCATTTCTTAATGACTTTAGTCGCTGATTGTTAGACGCGAACAAATAACTATGTTATACTCATTTGCAGGAACATTTCTCTTAATTGCAATGCATGAAGTTGAATGGAGCTAGAAGGAAACATTTGTTCCTGCTGACGGGTCTCCCTTTATGTTCATGACATTCACCAGTATTAATTTCAAGCACACCGGTCATGCTGCCCAGCAGTCACCGTGCATTTCCCTAGTCCATTTACAGTCCTAGGACTATAATTCCGTATGTTGTCTTCTCTCCTCATACTTCCAACACCTCCTCCCCCCATCTTCATTCTCAGCTCATGACCTTGATTTCTATTTCACGGAGAAAATAGAAACAATCAGAAGAGAGCCTCCACAAGTTCCAACCAACACCTCCACCCGCCCACTAGCATCTGGGCCCTATATGCTGCCTTCTCTCCTGTTACCAGGGATGAACTTTCCATGTTCCTATCTAAGGCTGAACTCTCCACCTGATCGCTAGATCCCAATCCTTTTACAACGTGTTATTTCTCTCATCCAGGTTACCCTCCAGCTACAAGTTCATATTTCCATTCTAGTGTACAGCCATTCTTCTGAAGAATTATATATACTCATATCTCTAAACCTGATTCTGCCATTGTCTCTAGAACTCCTTTAATCAAGCTTTTGCCTCTTCCAAGCACCAAAACTGTTTTCCATCAGTGGTGTCCACATTGCTAATCCAATGGTCAATTCCCTTATTTGACTCCTCAGTAATATTTAACACCATTGTTCACTTTCTCCTTCTGGAAATACTTCATTAATTTGTCTTCCAGGACATCATACTCTCATGGTTTTCCTCCTACACCCAAGCCTTCTTTGCTCATTTCTTCTGATTTCATCAACCTGTTAACATTGGGTGCCCTAGGATTCAGCCCTCTTCTCTTTTCATAGAGATTCACTCCCTTAGTAATTTTACTTGTCCTCATGGCTTAAAATTCTATCTATATATTGATGACTCCTAAATTTATATCTCCAGCTCAGACCTCTTCCCCACCTCTAGTACTGGATACCCAACTGCCTACTTACCATCTTCACTTGGATGTCTAATGGGCATCTCTAACTTAATGCTTGATCTCCTTCTTGCCCCTCATTCAGCCTTCCTTTTTTGGCTTAGTCTAAGGAGTCAAACTTGATTCCTCTTTGCGTCTTACCCCTTCATCCAAAAGCAACATCTGTCAGGTCTATCTTCGAAATGTATCCAGATCTGATGACTTTTCACCTTTTCTCCTACTTCCCTCCTGACTCAAGTCATCATTTTCTTTCTCCTGAATTATTTCACAAACCTCCTGAGTGGGCTCCCTTGCTCTCCTGTGGTCTATTCTCAGAGGAGCCAGAGACCCAAGTCTTTACATTGGCCCACAAGGTCATGCACAATCTACCTAGCTCCAAACCTTAACCTCTCTGACCTCATTTCCTATGACTCTTTTCACTCACTGTTCTAGTCACACTGGTTTTCCTGTGGTTGGTCCAACACACCAGGCACATTCCCTCCTAAAGATATTCTATTTGTTCCCTCTGCTCTTCCCCAGCTATGTCCATGACTCATTCAAATCTTTGTGCAGATGTCACCTGTTCTGGGAGGCATTTCCTGACCATCCCGTTTAAAATTGCAACCTGCCCTCTCCAGCAACACACCCAATCCCTTTTACCTGCTTTATATTTCTTCTCAGCATTTATTACCATCTGTCGTATCATAGATTTTGTTTAGCTGGCTGGTGATTAAGCTGTATTTACTGTTTGCTATAGCTGTAGGTGTCAGAGGTTGTTTTCCTCTGGTGGCCTTGCTTTTGTCTCTCTTGTTACCTTTGGGTTTCCCCAGGGACTTCTTAAATATCCTCTGAGATGTACAATTCAGTTGTTATTTTAAAGGAATCCCATTGAAGTGGAGGTGAGGTGTGGGGGAAGGAGAATTATTCTATAGTCCTGTTGTTAGGTGTATTGCCATGCCCCCAGGGCTGTGACCTTCAGAAGGGCTTCTCTTGTTTTGTTTTGTTTTGTTTTGTTTTGTTTTGTTTTGTTTTTCCCCCTTCAGACATATAGGAAGGATAAAGGGTGTTAGAATTGGTTATTTCTTTTCCACTAGGTTAGCAAAATCCCAGCAAGTTAGGCTCTGGTAACACGGTTTCTCTTAGGGGCAGGCCTTGTCCGGAAGGACAGAATGCTCTCGGCATATTTCAATATGGCTACTTTTCCCCTCCCTGGCAGGAAACACAAGAGGATTTTTGTGATGTTCACTGAGAACCTGGAGGTAAAAGTCACAAACCAGTGGGGGCCTCACCTAAGACTGAGCCCCTCTGGAGTTTTTCTCTCTCAGGCTTGTCTACCCTGAGCCTCCAGCAATTTGTCAATGACAGATTAGGCTTTCCTACCCTGGCACTGGTTCCCAAGGAGTTTCCTGCTCCTGGGCTTCTGATTCTAGGTATCTGCCTGTTTGCCTCTCCAATTCTGGAAGCAAGTAGTTTGCCCTATGGCCTCAGTTCCCTGATTAATCTAAGAAGAGTTGTTTTTTTAGTTTGTTCAGGTTTTTCCTTGTGCAGAGGAGAGAGACAACTTCCAAGCTCTTTACATGCTGGACCAGAAACCAGAAGTCTTATATTATGTATTTTATTCATTTTTTAAAATTTATTATCCTTTTCACTTACTAGAATATAAGTTCTGTAAGGGCAGGGATTTATGCCCAATTTGTTCACTGATGTATCCCCAGTGCTTAGAACAGCACCTGACACACAGTAGGGGCTCAGATATATTTCTTTGAACAAATGAAAAAAATTCTCCCAGTAATTTCTAGCACAAAAATTTCTTAGTTGGGACTCCTGAACAAGGACCTTCACCTATGCATCCCTCTGCCTAGAAAGCTTTTTCCCATCCTCCACGTTCCTGTTAACCTGGCTAACTCCTACGCATTCATTCAAGTGTTGGCTTAAATGTCCTCAGGGAAACTTTTCCTGACCTTCAGGTTGAAGGTCATTAGCATTCATAACCCTACTATTCCCTCTTACACTTATGGTAATTAAATAATTATGCAATCATCTATCTATTTAATATTAGTATCCATCACAAGATTGTAAATTCTTTAATGGGAGGAACTATGTCTCTTCTGTTTACTTCAGTAGAACAGACTGCTTGACACAAATCAGATGCATAGTAAATATTTGTTGTAAGTATAAAGACAACAGTTACCTTGTTTGGCAAGATAACTGCATTACTGCTGCTTAACAAACCACCCCAAATCTAAATGCCTTAAAAACAACAGTAATCATATATTATCCATCCCAGTTTCTAGGAGTCAGGAATTTGGGCGTGGCTTTGCTAAGTAGTGTGGGTGGGGGTTTCCCACCAGATTATGGTTTTGTGGTCGAGACATCAGCCAGGGCTACAGCTATCTGAAGGCTTGGGTGGGGCTGGAGAATGCACTTTCATGGGGTCACATGCCTGCCACATGGCTGGCAAGTTCATGCTGGCTGTTGACAGGAGGTCTTGGTCCTTCCCCCAGGGGGTCCTCTTTCAAGGCTATTTGGATATTCTTGAAACATAACAACTAGCCTCCCCCAGGGTGGACAATCCAAGAGAGATCAAATGGAAATGGTAATATTGTTTATGATCCAGCCTCAGAATTCCCAAATTACAACTTATGCCACATTGTTTTTTCCAAAGGAATCCCCTATATCTGGCCCTCAGTTAAGTGGCAGAGAATTAGACTCTTCACCTTCTCAAGGAATTGTGTCAAACAATCTGTGGACATACTTTAAAACCAGCACATAACCAATGAACAAATTAATGGATAAGAGGATGAGGAAATCTTTAATGTAGTGACTCAAAATAAGTTTTCCTAGCTTTAGAATAGAGAAGGAAAAAAAACTCTGCAACAGTTTGAGAGCAATAAAATAATCAAACTCAGTAGATTAATATCTGGAGAAATTACTTCTTTACTTTAATATCAACGTAGATACAGGGGTGTAATGTTTATAAAGGTTTCTCTACCTGAGAATACCTTAGGAAAAAAATTCCAAGTCCTTGAAGGTCAAAGGCCAACAGCCAACACAGCACTGAAGGAAAAAGTGTGTGTGTGTGTGTGTGTGTGTGTGTGTGTGTGTGTGTGTGTGATCACTGGATCACTGGATAAGGTAGCAGATGAAATAGTTGAAAAATAATAGCAACTTCCATTCTTCAGAGATTACAGTACCTCTATAAATATCTGAAAAAGAAAATCTTCAGTCAGTCCATGCATTGTTGGGGTTTTGGATGGAAGGCAGGGAGCACATAGAATTACTTTCTTTGCCAATTTATATCAGCCAAATATCTGATCCTAGGATTGGAGAATTAAGCAGATAATGTACAAGGTTAGAATCTGAAAAGGCATAAATTACATAATCTACTATAATAGTACTATTGTATATATTACCATGCAGAACTTTAGCACAACCCAAAATCTCTAAACTACCTACTATGGAAAAGAAGTTAGTCTCTGTGTTTTAGCTCTCTTCCAGTTTGGGTATATACTATCTATGAGCTAAAAATCCCTCTATAGTTTTAATTGACTGCATCTGTCTTCTTCTCTTCCTTTCCTGGGCCATTTTGAACACGGAAGAATGGTTTGCAGATCACATAAATAATATATAACCAAAACCACATAAGAAATATGTGCACATAAGAAATGGTTGTAATTCATAGTGGATGAAAAAAACAGTCTAAAAAATGCATGTGTGTGTGTGCGTGTGTCTGTGTGTCCTCCTTTTTCATCTGAATTCCTACTAAATGAAGATTTCACAGAAGTGACCTTTCATATAACAAAAACTCCCTCAGGTACTCAAACATGGTTATTTTATTTTAATTTATTTCAGGGCAGGGGTTAATCTATTTACTTTTTTATTTGAGTATAGTTGACACCTAATGTTACTTTAGTTTCAGGTGTACAACATAGTGATTCAGTTTCTCTGTATGTTGTGCTAAACTCACCACAAGTGCACCTGCCACCTGTCACCATACAGCACTATTACAGTATCATTGACTATATTCCCTATGCTGTACCTTTTATTTCTATGACTTATTCATTCCATAACTGGAAGCCTATGTCTCCTCCTCCTCTTCATCCATTTTGCCCATGCCCCTAGTCCCCATCGCAACCATCAGTTTGTTCTTTGCATTTATAGGTCTGATTCTCCTTTTTGTTTATTTAGTTGTTTTGTGTTTTAATTTTTTTTTTAATTTTTTTAACGTTATTTTTATTTTTGAGACAGAGAGAGACAGAGCATGAACAGGGGAGGGGCAGAGAGAGAGGGAGACACAGAATCTGAAGCAGGCTCCAGGCTTTGAGCTGTCAGCACAGAGCCCGACACGGGGCTTGAACTCACGAACTGTGAGACCATGACCTGAGCTGAAGTCGGACGTTCAACCGACTGAGCCACCCAGGTGCCCCTGTTTTGTGTTTTAGATTCCACATATGGTATTTGTCTTTCTCTGTCTGACTTAGCACACTGTCTTTACTTAGCACACTACCCTCTAGGTCCATCCATGTTGTCACAAATGGCAAGATCTCCTTCTTTTTTATGGCTGAGTAATGTTCCATTATATGTATGTATGTGTATATATATGTATATACAGGTCTTTCAGATGCCCTGAAAGAGAGTTCTGTGTGCTGGGCTGAGGAAAAAGATGTAAAGGCAGGTTAAGAATATCTTTCTGGGGCGCCTGGGTAGCTCATTTGGTTAAGCGTCTGACTCTTGATTTGGGCTCAGACCATGATTTCATGGCTCGTGAGATTGAGCCCCATGCCCAGCATGGAGCCTGCTTAAGATTCTCTCCCTCTCCTGATCGCACTCTCCTTTCTTTCTCTCTTTCTCTCTTTCAAGAAGAAAAAAAAAAGGAAGAATATCTTTCCCCTTAGAAAATTTGAAGTCCATTCAGAAACACAGAACTAACATCCACAAAATAATAAAATGGATACAGTGTAAGGTGTTAGCTGAGACAACAGAAGTTCAAAAGATGGGGTAAAGGGTTGGGCAGATCAAAAGAGACAAAAGGAGCTAAGTGATCTTGGAAGAGAGAAAAGGAGTAAGCCCAGGCAAGGGAGTAGGAATAACCATGGGGAAGGAAAAAAAAAAAAAAAAAAAGAATAGACAAGAAACCTGTCTTCCTATCCCCAAGGTGGGAGTTTGAAGTAGGAAGAGATCAGCTCTGTCTCCAGATGAAGTTGGCCAACAACCAACAGACATCACATCTTGTTTTTTTTTTTTTTTTTAATTTTTAACGTTTATTTATTTTTGAGGCAGAGAGAGACACAGCATGAACGGGGGGGGGGGGGGGGCAGAGAGAGAGGGAGACACAGAATCAGAAGCAAGCTCCAGGCTCTGAGCCATCAGCCCAGAGCCCGACGCGGGGCTTGAACTCACGGACCGCGAGATCGTGACCTGAGCTGAAGTCGGACGTTTAACCGACTGAGCCACCCAGGCGCCCCACATCTTGTTTTTCAAAGAGCCATTTTTCTTATGCATCTCTCCTCATAATGAAGAAGACTGACTCTGTTTGTTTGGTTTTTTTTTCATTTTCCTCTATCATAGAAGTCACTAACCTTTGATTTCTAGATACTTTGATGTCAACTGCCAGGTCCTAGAATTTTTAGTTCCTCAAAGGTCCTCCAGGCTTACTGTCCTAGAGAGATAAAATAGTCTTTCAAATTGTAATGGTATATTTTGGTCACTCAAGTACAAGTTTCTCCAGATGAAACACCCAAAGAGAAACCAAATCACAGCTATACTATAGTATGTACTTATAGCAGGCATCATGGGAAGCATGTGCATACATTATCTCATTTAATTTCACAACATTTCATTAGGAAACAATCATCCCCATTTTTTTTAGATGAAAACTATAAGGGGCAGAGAAGGTAAGTAATTTGCCCAAGTCACATAATAAGTGGTAGAGCCCGGGCTTTGACCCAAGTCTGCTTTATTCCAATGTTTAACGTGTAGGTACTGTCTTTTGCAAATTTTATAACGGATAAGAAATTTAGATTCTTGATATTACTTTACTTTACCTAAGATTGCATGATCTCTGTAGAGTGAACCACCTTTGGCCCTCTTTTAAACTATAGAAACTTGGGGCACCTGGGTGGCTCAGTCAGTTGAGTGTCCGACTCTTGATTTCGGCTCAGGTCATGATCTCACAGTTCGTGAGATTGAGCCTTGCATCAGGCTCTGTGCTGATAGTGCGGAACCTCCTTGCAATTCTCTTTCTCCCTCTTTCTCCCTCTCTCCCCCTCTTTCTCCCTTTCTCTCTCTCTCCCTTCGTTTCTCCCCCTCCCTCTCTCTCTCGCTGCCCCCCCCCACTGGAGCATGTGTGCAGGTGCTCTCTCTCTCTCTCTCAAAATAAATAGATTTAAAAAATAAATGAAAAAAAAATCCATCAAAGCTTGGATTCTACCTTAGAACTACCGAATGAGAACATGGCAGAGCCTGGAAATCCATAAAATATTCTAAGTCCCCACAGGTGATTATGATGTGTAGCCTAGATGGAGAGCATGGTCCTATTCAGTGACAAAAGCTGGGAAACATTTGTTTCCTGTGCTTATATGCTGCTCTGCTTAAGGCTCCCCACCTAGAAATAAGTGTAACATTTTTTCTATTTAAACTGCTGGAAACAACCACAATAAGGAAAGCAGTGATGATGATAATTAACAGAAGGGAGTTTGATAGGACACTCTCTCTACTTTGGAAGACCTCAACCAATCCCAGATTTGGAGAACTTACAAAACATCACCATTTCTAGGCAGCAGTGGTTTATGGCATTGTTGGATTCTCCCAAAAGTGTTAATAATTATTACACTAACCCTGCTGTTTGTGTTTTGCAAATGTGCTTCTGAAGCCTGTTTGAAATGAACCCAGTTGCTAGCTTCAGTTATTTTAGCATCTACTTTCTACATCCTTAAAATCATTTAAGTACTAATCAAGGTCAGATGCTCAATACCATGACAGAAGACATGGTTTGGGATAGATCTTGGCATCATCAAATAATGACAATCTTGCAAATCATGATCTCAACAGCTTTGAATGTTTTTACAACTAGCATGTGATTGTTGTAGGCAAAGGGGTTTGAGGGTAACCATGGACAGCTGGGCGAGCCTTTAGA
This sequence comes from Panthera tigris, assembly GCF_018350195.1. Taxonomy (NCBI): domain Eukaryota; kingdom Metazoa; phylum Chordata; class Mammalia; order Carnivora; family Felidae; genus Panthera; species Panthera tigris. The sequence goes on along the minus strand of NC_056665.1, from coordinate 64,474,248 downwards.
GTACTTGTAAATAAAGTGAGATAGGTAATATCCCACAATATTGGGGGGTAACAATTAATATTCATATTATTCAGAGGATCATTCTGAAACTATACTTAAAACTAAATTTTCTTTCATTTTGGGCAAAATACCATTACTCAAGGACTATCTATGTGAAATGAAACCTATAAAGCAAACAGCATTATTTTTATCTTCCTTAAGGACTGAGCCACTAAGTAGAAGGCAAAATAAAATTAAGCTTCATAAGCTTGATAGAGCATCTATCAAGCTTTTCTTGATTGTGGCCTCTTTGAAGCTCCATGCTAATATATTGTTTCATAAGCAATTGAAAATCACCAAGAAATGTATTTGTGTTGAGTTTTCTGACACTTCCTAAGTATAAATGCAAGAGAATATAAATGATAAGTCAACTTGGGGAAATAGAAGTTTTACCTATCATTAGATCTTATGTAACAACTTATAACTGCCCAGGCTTTCAAAAATAGACAAGGACACAGCAATTAAAACACAGTTTGGGAACACATAAACTCAATCCAAGCAATAAAATTAAGGCCATAAATTTATTTGCCTACCAGCTTCTGCATATTCATTTGTTATTACAAATGGTTTAATATAGACATGGAGGGCAACCTACCTAACATCCCCATATTCTATGATTCCCTGGGAAGTGGCAATTATCAGTGGCAATTAACACAGAAAGTGGAAGAGAGCAATTAACATCATAATTTCTGTTGCTTTATCAAATCGGGATTGCAACAGATTTTTTGAGTGGTTAGTTTTATGCAATCAGAACCTACTGCCATTTGATGAGAACAAATGGTTAGAAACTTATTCTTAGAGCAATCTCAGCTCGTAGAAACATCTCCAAAGCATCAACTGAAAAATGGTCATGTACTTAGCAGAGGAAAACTTAGAATTACAAGGTATGGGAAATCACCTCAGTAGGTAGAGCAGTTTTATATGAATTTCTTTGAGACCATAGGCTTATAGGAATCCATCAAATGTTGGTGGTCTGAAAGCACCACTGGTGGGTACAGGATCTGCTACATATTAAGTGCTTCAGAACATGACTGTGTCAAGAGCCCATCTTCTCAGTAATGATTCTTTGCTTTCAGTGAGTGGAACAGACTCACTTTGCAAAGATGAAGAAAGGCAAAAGGCTGAGTGATGTAACATTTTTTTTTTAAAAGCGAATTCCTTATTTTACATCTTGGTTCTAGGTTTATGGGATCATAAAACAGTCCATCTGGTAGGGACCTTGAAGACCATCCAGCAACCCCTTCATTTTACAGGTAAGGAAACGCAGACCCAGAGGACTTAAGTGGCTAGCTCAAGGCTATATTCCTAGCTCACTGCTGAACTACTGGGTATATCATCAGTGCCCCAGCTTATTAGAGAGGGACAGAGACAGATTTCCCTTTCATATTCTACCAACTAGAAATTCTTTGTGGTTAACAACTAGTGCTTTTTTTTGGAAGGTGCTAAACTCATTGGTCATTCCCATATTAATGCCTTGAGTGCTTTAGACAGGCCAGCATCGAGATGTTGCTGTGAAAATGTGAAAGGGAGGTTTGTTTGAAACTATGTAGAGGGGAGCAGAGAGCTTCTGTCCCACAGGAATGTAGGAGGTTTGCTGAACTTGCCATCATATTTGACAACGTCTGCCCCTAGGTCCTAACTTACTACTTGTACGACTTTAAAAAAGTTACTTGATGTCTCTGAGACTCAATTTCCTCATCTATATAACCGGGATACTAACAACTACTTCCAAGATTGTTATAAAATTAGATTTCAGGCTGCTTTTTTTAAATGTTTATTTATTTTGAAAGAGAGCACGCATGCACACACATACGTGTGCAGGAGGGGCAGAGAGAGAGGGGAGAGAGAGAATTCCAAGCAGGCTCTGCTCTGTCAGTGCAGAGCCTGACACAAGGCTCAATCCCATGAATCATGAGATCATGACCTGCACAGAAATCAAAACTCTGACTGATCCACCCATGTGTCCCTAGATTTCAGGCTAAGCAAACTATGAAAATAACCAAACAAAATACCTGGCATTTGGTTGGTGCTCATTAGACTTTAGTTCCTTTTATTTTCCTTGTCATTCACCATTACCCTAGAAACAGAAAGTTCTGATAAAATCAAAGTGATTTTTATACCACTGGGCTTAAATTTCTCTACCATAAAATAGAAGATAACCGACTTCATAGGGTCATTGTAAAGAAATGTGATGTCTGTGAAAGTGCTTGGGAACATGCACACCGTTACATGCACGAGGGAGTAATGCTATTAGTGTTACTGTCCAAACCCCAGTACTCCAGACTCAACACTTTGTTTTCCAGTCTGCTTAAAATACTTTCATCTTTTCTTTCCAAGTACCTGACACTCTTCCTTCAATCCCTAATTTGTCTTCTCTGGTCACATGACCAGTTCCTGAGTATATGCCGTGTGCTGGGACGCTGTGGTGCTACTTACAAAGCCCAGTCTCTCTGCTCTACCCAGAATCTCCCTCCACCCAACTCCTTTACAGCATGTGCTTATTATTTCATTTGGCCATATATTGTTAGCCACCTTTTTGCACTTACATATGAGCATTCCTCTACTGGATTACAGGACTCTTCAAGAAGAAAAGAATATTTTGTTGTTGTTGTTCTTGTTGTTTTTTTTTTTTGCAAACTCTACAAGTCTAGCAGAGCACATTGATCAGAGTGGGCTTGCCTTACCTACCTGTTTGTTGAGTCATTGACCACTTGCAGTACTGAATTTGGCCAATAGCTTTGTTTTAGTTACTCTGCTTCCGTTAAAGATTACCAGAAAACTTAGTGGACTAAAACAGCCATTATTCTGTAGGCCAGGAATTCAGACAAGGCACAGAGGGAATAGTTTGTGTCTCCTCCTGATGGCTGATGCTGAAATACTTGAAGGCAGAGGCTTGGAATCATGTGAAAGCTCATTTGCTCATAACTAATGGTAGCGGTCGTCTGGGAACTTAATAGGAGCTGTTGACTGGAACATATATACATGGCCTATTTATGTGGCTTGGGCTTCTTTGCAATATTGTGGCTGCAAAAAAGATAGCCGGATGTAAGCTCTATCCTTAATTTGACCTAGCCTTAGAGGTCACACAGCATCACTTTTGTCATATTCTACTGGTTAGAGAAGTCATGCGTCCATCTAGGTTCAAAGGCAGGGGAGTAGTGGTAAAAAACTGTAGCTCTTGGTGGCAAAATAGCCTAGTTCTGAAGGAGCATGTAGCTGTGGAAATACTGCTGTGGCCATTTTTGGAAAATATAAGCTGACATAAGCCTTATTGTTCTAACAAAATAACACCAAGTTTTTCTATGTTTTAAATTTAGGGGTTATCTTTCTCTTAAGTTTCCAAATAGATGATCTGAAATCTAAAGGTCATTTGTTTTACATATTGAGAAAGAGAAGCATGGAAAAGACACAGGCATAGTGAGTATGGGTCCAAGCATCCCTCTCCAGTAAATGGACAACTGGATTTTCAGGGCAAAAGACCATCAATTATTATTTAGGTAATCAGTAAGTGCTCCCATAGTTGGCATTTGGTTGGAGCTTCTTTTGCTCCCCCAAAGGTGCCTTATCCTCATGGATGTCACAGAGTTGGCTCCCTGGTTGATTTCCCTGCCTGAGAGCTCACTCTTTCCTTAGCTCAAATAACAATCCATTCTGGATGCTCTCATGCTTGATAGCTTGCTGATGACTGCATAGCTAAGGGAGCATCGAAGACTTTTTCAAGTTTATGTGTTCTTTACTTTCCTGTGACAGGTTCAAGACTCCCTTTTATCAATACTTCCCTACCCTGAACCACCAAAAAACAAAGAGAAATAAACCAACAAAAATGGACAGATAAGGTGGCAAATAAAGGTATCACAGGCCCTGAAGTATGAAAAATAATCTGCAGACATGTATTATTATAACAGCAAAACAAGCTTCTCAAAGAAGGCACACACTATTAGTTTTACATAGTCAGTTTAGTAAGAAATACTTGTTCTCTTCCAAGACCTGCAGCAGGAAAAACTGTGAACTAGTGAAGCCTGTATTCCACGCTTCCTCTCCACGCATCTACACACACACACACACACACACACACACACACACACACACCCCTCCTGTCAGTGCTCTTTCTTGCTCTTCCATACTTAATATAAAAAACTACGTGCTCAGGGAGCCTGGCTGGCTCAGTTGTTAAGCATCTGACTTCGGCTCAGGGCATGATCTCACAGTTCATGAATTTGAGTCCAACATCAGGTGAGTAGGAGCCCCAAGCCCAGCATCCCTCTCTCTCAATCCCTTGTAGGATTCTCTCTCTCTCTCTCTCTCTCTCTCTCTCTCTCTACCCCTCGCTCACTTTTGCCCTCTCTCTCTCTCTCTCAAAAAAGAAAAATCTCAAACTCCCCCTCCCCGAAAACTCAGTGCTCACCTAGCTTCTCAGAGTCCCAAAGCCAAGCTGCTCCGCTGGTCCTAGTTAAGTGCTTAATTAATTATGCCTCTCAGGTGTTTCTTCCAAGTATTCCCCCCCCCCCCACTCCAATAACAAATAGTTATTAGGATCTTCTGGGGACCTAGCTCTTTGGACTTTCAAAAACCAGTAGCAAGAATCAGCAGTACTCAGCAACAGCCTTAAAAAAGTGAAAATCTTTTGACCCACCAGTTAGACTTCTGGGAATGTAGACCAGACAATAATTGAACCCAAAGATGTGTGTCATGTAGATGTTTATTTACCACCATGCCAGTTATCCTAATGAGTATTTGGAAACAATCTGGGGGGGTGCCTGGGTGGCTCAGTTGGTTAAGCGCCTGACTTCAGCTCAGGTCATGATCTCACATTCTGTGAGTTCGAGCCCCGTATCGGGCTCTGTGATGACAGCTCAGAGCCTGGAGCCTGCTTCAGCTTCTGTGTTTCCCTCTCTCTCTGACCCTCTCCCATTCATGCTCTGACTCTCTCTGTCTCAAAAAAATAAATAAACGTTAAAAAAAATTAAAAAAAAAAAAGAAACAATCTGAAAATCTAAAGGTATGGGAATGATTAAATACAGAAAAGTATTTGTATTAGTTAAGTAATGGTTCAGAATCTACCTCCTAGGATAATAATATACAAATAGTTAAAATAATACATTAAGTATATATGTATTGGCCCCAAAATTCTTTGATAATATATTATATAAAATATTGCAAGTAGGTTTCATAGCATAATATAGAGAACCATCTTGTCTTTGTAAATATATTTTTTGTATGTATATACTTTTGTCATAAGCATATCCTTCTATGAAAACCCTGGAGGGATATACACCACAGTGTTGTGTTATAAAACCTCTGGCAAGTGTTTCGGGATTATTTTAGTTTTCTTTTTAGTAATCTCTACACCCATAATGGGGCTCAAACTCATGACCCCAAGATGAAGAGTTGCATGCTGTACTGACTTAGCCAGGAGGCATCCCGGGAGTATTTTAATTTTTATTATTCTTGTTCATTTGACTTCTCTATTTTTAGCCAATGAGGAGTATTACTTGTATTTCTTTTTTAGTTAAATAAGTTAAAATTTAGTAGTAACTCAGTAGAAAAATATATTCTAACCAGATAGAGTTTTCCATTTCTCCTCACATTTGATCCCATAATCAGCCATCCATTCTGTCTATGGGGAGTCTAAATACTAAGGCGCAGTATGCAATTATTTTATTGAAGTATAACAAGTGCACAAATCTTACAACTCAGTATATGTATTCAGTAATTACTTTTAATGAAAATAGAGGTCAATATTGGGACCTAAAACACAGGATAAATAAAAAGTAGAAATTTAGGTGCCAAGTAAAATGTCTCTGTTCCCCAAGTTCAATCAGAGTCAGATTAAAGGACTGCCAGCTAGGCTACTTTATGGAAAGTCAACACAGTAGGGAACGGTCAACCTTTGCTGCTGATGTAATGAGTTGGAGAACATTGTAATTAACAGAAATTTTCTCAGGAAGCATAAAATATGGCTTAAAGAGACTTAGATAAGGGAAGTTTGGGGATGGGGTATGAGGCCTTCAAAGGAGCATGCTGAGGCCCCATTTCCTAAAGGGGTGGGGCAAGGTAACTTCAGCATTTCTGATTTGCTGCATGGTGTATGTGAATTTCGGGACAGCACTAAGATGCTTGGACCTAAAAAGAGTAGGCGGAGCTCTGCTTCCAGTGACCTTTCTTCTATGCTTTTCCCCTGCAGTGCTCAGCCTGTCCTCTACATAAATATTTAAATATTTAAAGGAAGTAGATATGTAGGCATGCCAAATTTTCAGCCTGCCCAGGACACTCACATGCTTCGTTCCAACTCTGAATCCAATACAGAAACTGTCACCAACAATACGAGGACTGGAACGTCTGCCTCCAAGTAGCATCTTCATAAGACTGTATTTGTAGCCATTAAACGGCCTACTACAAAAACTCCTTAAGAATTCCCATTAATAAGACTCTGATAGCAGAGTGTAAGAGAATATGCTTCTCTCCCCTTGTACCGTATTCTCCTTTCTTGTTTCTTGTGAGTTGTCCAAATTATTTGCACTTTATATTTTGGTTCTATATAAATAAAATTTAGGTAATATGTTAGCATAACTAGAAAAGTTGTCTTTTGGAAATAGTGCGACATTCCACACATTAATTCATTGAGTGTGGTCTAGATGAGCTTCAAGCAGTTGGACAAGTCAATTGATAACAGCCTATCTGATAAGTACGATGGCAGAGAGAGGCATAGTGTGTTGTGGGAACAGAGCATGATCACCTAGAACACTGGAAAGTGTGAATTTTGAAGAAGGGAGAAAATCACTAGACAAAAGAAGGGGGAAGATTGTTTCCTGCAGCAACAGCCACTGGTGCAGTTGCCCAAACTTTGTTCCACAGAGTACCAGCTCAAAGGGATGCTGATAGGTAATTCTCAGTGAAAGAGTCTGTGAAAAAAATGTTTGTAAAACACTGGGTAAATGTGAGACAAACCCAAAATGAAGAATGTTCTATTAAAAACAGAGGGAAGATCTTCAAAAGTATCAATGCCATAAAAGACACAGAAATGGCAGTCAGAGCAATGCGCCTATCCTATCTGTTAAGAAAGAACCTGCCTCAAGGAATGCAGCTGGTCTATAGCCTCCAGCTGCCACATCTTTGAAAGGGCCGCTACTGCGTTAATGCTGAGACCACACTCCCCTCAGGCTGTTCCCAACCAGTGACGGAGCACGAAAAGACAACCACAGATGGGCCTTTTCCGCCTGAAGTAGGACTCTGCTAAATGGAAAACTTTGCTCTGGGGCTCCCAGAGGACCTTGTGACAGACCTTGGATCTTAGATCAACTGTATCTTGACTTGTGGCTACACCATCATACATAAAACTGCTAGAACTAAACACACGTATTCAAGTAAGTGTACGTGAAACTGGAGAAATCCAAACAAGGTCTACAGATTGTATCAATGTCAGTTTCCTGGTCGTGCTATCGTCCTGTAGTTACGAAAGGTGAGGAAACTGGGTGAAGGGTATACAGGATCTCTCTGGGAATCTATAATGTGAATCTACAATGATAATGTGAATCTACATGATCTCAAAGTAAAAAGTTCACACACAAACACATGCACGTACACACACACACACACACACACACACTTGAACCCTTCCTAATGTATAACATTTTCCTTTCCCAAGGAATAGATACGTGTTTTAATGACACCTAATGGAGAATTGTCTTTATCCAGAAGAGCAGCTCCAATTGCTGGCTGCCTTTCAGTATCTAGGATAGACCCAGGGGAAAGATATTTTTGTGCGGGCGAGTCTTTGGTAATGTTCACATCTCACGACATCGGCAGCTGCCTACTCCACCTACTCCATCTCCCTTCAGTGGATTGAAACTAAAAGTTCGTTCTTATTCACGAAGAGCTGTGCTTAGCCTTGTCCAACTCGGTCACACGATTTATAAATCTTCCTGGGTTATAAAACGAAACCTAAGAAAACTGTTTTATTCTATTTTTCTTTTCGAAGGTGAAAAGAAAAGGTCTAGGCTCAAAATGCATGTCTAGGACCTCAAAGCATGAGAAATAAAAAAGCTGAATTCAAATGGGTGTGTGTGTAAAAGCTTCCTCCTTCCCTCTCCGCTCAGCTGCTATGGAGGAGTAAAAGCCTTTTTCTCCGTTGACAATCAATCAACAAATATTTACAACCTTTTCGACGAGCTTTTTCAACCATTAGTAGATCATTAGAGAAGACTGCGAACTCTCTGCCCTTTTAAAGGCTTTAGGGATTTAGCTGCAGAAAGATGAAACCACACACAGTTAATAGTGCTCCTACTCTGCTCCCATACTTTGACCACAGGTAGCTTTTAAGAATCAATTTGTGGTTCTGGACAAATGGGTTGGACTAGAATGGGAACCCAGAACAGAAACAAGAGAAAAAGGAGGTAAGCAATTAGAAAATTCAAGTTATTGTTAGAACACAACCCTTTTAAACTAAAAAAAAAAGTATGCTAAACTGTAAAAAAAAAAAAAAACAAAAACCAATCTTTACTGTTTACGCTTCTTACCTAAAGAATTGAAAATGCTCTGCAATTAATATAGTTAGTAGTTTGCCTTTATAAATAGCCAGTGGGTCAAGACGATAAGTGATCTATTCAGAATGCTGATTTTATTCATTTCTCTGCCTGTCTCTCAGTGGTTCAGCAGGTTAGAAATATTGTGCTTACTTGCAAGATTGCATTTATTCTTCCAGCAGTTCATGAGTTCCAAAACCAAGTGCTTAAAACCTCATAGAGTAGGAAGAGGGTGTGTATGGGAACTCTCTGTACTATCTGCCCAATTTTCTGGAACCTCAAAACTTTCTAAAAAACAGTCTATTAATTAAAAACAGCAAAAACCTCATAGGGAACCAGAGCTAAGTTTATACGAACATACCTGAATAATTTCCTTCTTTTGTGTGCTGATATCCTTTCAAGCAGGTATTACAAAAGCCACCTGTCCCATCCCCCACCCCCACCCCGGAAAAACTCTCCTGTTCTATTTTCGAAGGAACCTACTAATAGCGGTGGGAAGAAATAGCTGGAAGGAGAGGTCTTGAGGCTGCCCTGAAGGGAAGAAAGGAAGGCAGACCAGCATCGTTCTAAGGGGCCTCACTCCTCAAGAGAACTACATGGTACTGGCTGACACAGGAATCAAGAAGAGAAATTCCCTGACAAAGATTCTTGTACATGGGGTCAGTCATCCTCCTTGCTTTCTGTCGTAGAGAAATTGGCCACATCTGCTGGAAATAAAGAAGACAAAAGAGGTCTGCATTGACAGGTGGGAAGCTGAGGCATCCAAGACGGGGCAGACAAGACAGCACGTGGCTCTGTGGTGGGGTCAGGAAACACTGGCATTGCCAGACCCAGAGATGAAGTGTGGAAAAAAGACTGCAGTTCCTAAGAGCCTCACCCCTCAGGGATTCTCCTCCCCTTTTGAGCAGAGGAAAAGCCTGGACAGAGTTCGAAGTTCCCACAGGGCATGGGCAAGAGGAGCAGAAAAATCAATTTGCTACAGTAGGACATCCCTGCTCTATCCCATGACTGGCATGGCCTGAGGGAAATCCCTGTTATGTCAGTAATTCCTGAAATGATTCACCAAATCATGCGGTGTTGTTAAAATGCTGCATCCCTTGTAATAAAAATTCCCACTAATTTTTTTTTTTAAAGGAAACTTACTTTCAGAGAGTCAGGTGATGCAACCCATTTCAGAGAGAGTGAAAAGGGGAAGGCTGTGCCATCCTGGAGCTCCCTCGCTTTCTAATCCTGAAAAGACTTTTCAGGGACATCGAATCAATAGGGCTGAAAATCCTGAGACTTCTTTCTGCCTCTACTGTATGCCAGTTACATGGCCTTGGGCAAGAAGCTTCCCTTCAAGGTCTCCTTTTTAACTCTCTCTAAAATGAGAATAATATCTTGGCTGAAGTAGCCACCATAACTATATACCACTGGTGACACTTTATTAGCTGTATAAATATACACACAATGTCAAATTGTATAGGAACTGTAAAAGCATTAGCGTTGTGAGGTGCCAACATGTAACCTGCAACCTGGAATTTTTAGAATGATTCACAGGAACTTCTCAGAAATGTCGGTTAATTCCATTTCCCCAATCCTGAAAAGACTAAAAGGGCATCTAGCATAGTAATTGCCTATGATGGGTTGATGAGGAAGATGCAACAACCGGGGGGTTTCCACACCTCTTTTACAGTTCAAGGGTGTGGAGATAATACTGGGATTCCCAGCAGCAACCTCTGTAGCAGAGTTTCAGGATTATATAGGGTTCACGCATGGGATTGCCATAAACTTCTAATGTACAAGAAGCGATTTCCAGATCCAAAGTGGCTGATCGCTCGTCTCTATCCTACTTCCCCAGATACAATTAGAATCACAGATCATGTCAAAGTCATAGACCAATCTCCAAGTCCCATTCTTCTCGAGATACCCTGCTGTGGCCAACAGATGGATCATGGCTTCCGATCTGTCTTGTCCTGGTGCCTTTAAATGAGCCCAGCTCACCCACACAAACTCGTGCTGCAAGCACATGAAACACCCGCTGGCCATAGAAATTTGGAATTGTCTAGACCGTTTCCCTTAAACAGATTAAGAAATTTGCCCAAGGTCACACAGTCAGGAACTGGCAAAACTGGGATTCAAATCTACATTTGCAAATAGCAGAGACTATGTGATGGTGATTATATTGTTAACTCTAGGCTCTAAGTGCTCCTTTAAAGGGCAAACAATGCTGCCAATTCAGTTTGACAGGTGACTTGGTCTAAGCCAAGAGCACTAGTGTTCAAGAGGCTAATAATGAAATATGTAAAAAAAAAAATCTCAGGTCCTGGTGGCTCTATATATTTCAAGAGTTGTCATTATTGTATCTGCCAGAATAGATCTCCTCTGCCCATGTGTCATATTGTGTAGGTCACCAATTACTAAGTAGTATTGAAATCAGTTAATGAGTGTTTGGCATTTGCTATTTTCACTGCAGTTTATGAGTGCTTTATGGGATTAAAAGAATAATAAAACACATTTCCTGTGTTTTAGCAACTCAGGTCTAAGAGGCTGTGGGCAGGAGTGCAGACATGGACAGTAAGGCAAAAACACATGTCTGTTATTCGGCCCAGGGTAAGGTAAATACTAAGAGAGAAATACTAAGTCCTGGGGACGCATAGGTATCACCAAAATGATTTTTTCTAAAGAACCTGTGGGGGCGTCTGGGTGCTCAGTGGGTTAAGCTTCCGACTGTGGCTAAAGTCATGATCTTGTGGTTCGTGGGTTCGAGCCCTGCAACCGGCTCTGTGCTGACAGCTCAGAGCCTGGAGCCTGCTTTGGATTCTGTATCTCCCTCTTCTCTCTGCCCACCCCCCACTCAGCTAACACTCATCTCTGTCCCTCTCTGTCTCTGTCTCTCTCAAAAATAAATAAACATTAAAAAAAGAAAAGAACCCATAGTTATTTGCCATGAAGTTAATCCGAAACTCACCTAAGAATAACTTGTTCACCAGTTTATTTCACATCAGTACAAGTTGCTTGAAAAAGTCTTAACTTGCTTTTGACGTAAGCCCCTCCTTCTTCTATTTTTGTAACAGAGAAGCAAAATTCTCCACTGTTGTTGTTTTTTTCCCCTGAGCATTCTTAACATGTTAGGACTTAGTTCAGATCCTTTTGAGAACAACGTAATTGTTAGGAATGTGATCAAGGGCCCTATTCAGTAGGAATGTACACACGATTTACATGGCCACGTTATGTTTGTTTCAGTGCTATACTCTCAAGTCACGTAGAAGTGGCTTGAAGATGAATGCACACCCCCCAAATTATTCAATCTTTGCTCAGATTGTTGCAGCAGTATAGTGAGGCCATTCTCTCTGCTGCGCTTGTGTCAGCACTTCTAAACTAACCCTGTTTTTCCAAGTCTTTCAGACTTGGCTGTGAAACTGCCCTGTGGGTCTGAAATTCAGGAGACAGTATGGTAAGGCCGTTTTGATTAGATTTCTGCAAGCTTCTCTGTCTGAGCCGTCTGCTCAGTACATGATACCCAAGGAAGATTGCACAATTCTTCACCTGTTGTGTTTCTAAAATGAAATGGGATTATCTACCTGACAACCAGGACAGGGTGAGTATTGCCATTTAGGAATCAATTAAAGTCAATTGCTTTGATCCTTTGGAATTATATCTAAAACACCTTTGAGTTGTCTAAAAATTTCAGATATGCGATTTTGAATCTCCATTTTTATGAAATGTGAAGGTGGTATTCATTTTTTCCGATTCTCTCATTTATGTGAGTTTTTCACCCTTAAAATCTGGGACTAAAGAAAAAATGTTCACGTACTTATTCTCAAGTGATATGCTTCAGTCCAATGCTTGCTTATTCCGAGACAAGAGGTACCACGATTTCCAGACATTTACTCTAAGTTGGATTGCAATCTAAACCACACACACAGATTGCTCACTTCTCTTAGCAGTGTCAAGAATTGGGGTGTGTTTTTACAGATGAAGCAAAAGGGGAAGAACACAGTTGGAAATGACTGCTGTAAATCATTTTGCCTTTGGTTTCTGCAGGTTTCAGAGAAAGGCAGGTTGGCACAGTGGAAAGTGCACAGGCTCTGAGTCTTCAGACCCAGTGTTACCACTATGTGACCCAGGGCATATTCATGAGCCTCAACTCAACGGAACCTCTTCAACTCAACCTATGACAATAACACTTCATTCACAGGTTAGGATTCACTCATTTATCTATTCAAGAAATATTGGTGGGGCCCATTTGCTATGTGCCAAGCACCTAAGCATTAGAGCTACATACAATCTCTGTCCTGATGAAGTCTACAGCCAGTAGACAAACCTGAATCCAATAAGAACCTAAATAAAAGCTAAAAGGTAGACTTACAAAATGGGAAGTGTGACAAAAGACAGGCACATGCTTCTTTGAGATCAGATCAGCCTTCAGGGAACCACGGAGGCTTCCCCTAAGTGAGTGACGTTGAGCTGAATTCAAGGTTGAGGAAGCATTAGCGAGGCAGGGTTGGGGATACTGGGCAGGGGTTGTATTCAGGCAGGGAGATCAGCACATGCATCAGCCTTGCAGCAGGAAGAAGCACAGCACCCAAGCAGGGAGAATGGAGGGGAGTGTGGAGCAAGAAGAGATAAGGTAGGAGCCATAATGGGGTCTTATAGCTACGGTGATCCTATTTGCCTCACTCCCTTTAACTCTCAAAACGTACCCATGTGGATAACTGTATGATCCCACTACTCATAGGCACATAATCATTTTGAAAGCAGTAGAGAAATTTAAGCATGGGAATGATATAACAGGTTTAGAAAGCCAAGATGTAGACAACAAATCACCTTACCTGCAGCCTCTTCTCTGAGTGCATATTTCACATCAGCCTCGTGTGGAAACTTAGCCTGAAGAGAGCAGAACTACAAAAGTTATCAAGGCATAATACAAGTATCTTCCACAAATGGGTTTCAGGTTTAAGGTATGTTTAGTGCTGTATTAGGATTCTCCAGAAAGACAAAACCAATAGAGAGAGAGGGAGATTTTTAAGGAATTGGCTTATATGATTATAGAAGCTTGGCAAATCCAAAGACTGCAGGGAATGCTGGCAGACTGGAGACCCAGAGAAGAGTTGCTGTTTGAGTCCAAAGGCAGTCTGCTGGAAGAATTTTCCCTTCTTTGGGAAAGGTCCATCTTTTATCTATTGAGACCTTCAACTGATTAGACAAGGCCCACCCATGTTAGGGAGGGTGATCTGCTTTAGTCAACATCTACAGACTTTAATGTTGATCTCATTAAAAGAAAATACCTTCACAGAAACATCTAGAATGATGTTTGAGGGGCACCCGGGTGGCTCAGTCGGTTGAGCGTCCGACATCGGCTCGGGTCATGATCTCACGGTTTGTGAGTTTGAGCCCTGCATCCTGCTCTGTGCTGACAGCCCGGAGCCTGGAGCCTGATTCCGATTCTGCGTCTCCCTCTCTCTCTGCCCCTCCCCTGTTCACGCTCCATCTCTCTCACTCTCTCAAAAATAAACAAACATTTAGAATGATGTTTGAGCAAATATCTGGGTACGATAGCCTAGTCAAGTTGACACATATAATTAACCATCACAAGTACCTACTTGTACAGGTAAATCAGTGAGGTTTTGACCCTTCTGGTTTTTGAAGAGCAAATTGCTTAATCCAAATATTCTTGGGATCTACTCCCAACTGGATTTGCTCCCACAGATTCTCATGGCATATATGCTGGGAAACCAGCTCAATCCAGTTTCTAAATAGACAAAACAAAGTTTCCGAAGAGGCACAATGGACTTTGAGTTCCCAAGGATTCTCACCTGCCAAAGGCCCCACTGGTCCCAGATTCCAGAGTGGAGTGGTGAGATGTCCCAGGAGGCGGTGTGGCTGACAGACCTCTCCTCTTAAAAGTTTCCCACCTTGGAAGAATAAGGCAAGAACTGTTTTGTTTGTCAAGGAAATTCCCTGAGGGATACAATAACTTTGAAACTTCACAATTTTAATAAGGAAGTTATAAAGGCCAACAACTAAGACCTGAAACTCTTCTCCCACATTCTCGTTAAAAAAGAAAAGAAAAGAAAGGGGAAAAGGACATGTCATATAAGTAGCTTCTCTGTGATACTTTGTGTGTGTGTAAAGTAATAGTTTTATATTACAGTTTAACCACGCCAGCTGTGTCGGTGATATTAAACCATGATTTCCCCATGGCATTAGCATTTGACTTGTTAATCCACAAATCCCCTCCCTTCTGCTCAAGAAGAAAAAAAATAACATTCTCTGATTCTGTATCCATGTATCCCCTTGTTCAAGGAAGTAAGCAAGAGGTGAGCCTGGGTGGCTCAGTTGGTTAAGTGTCTGACTTCAGCTCAGGTCATGATCTCACAGCTTATGGGTTCAAGCCCTATGTTGGGCTCTGTGCTGACAGCTTGAAGCCTGCTTCGAATTGTGTCTCCCTCTCTCTCTGCCCCTCCCCTGTGCACTCGTGCATTTTCTCTCTCTCTCTCTCTCTCTTTCTTTCTCTCTCTCAAAAATAAATAGACATGTAAAATATTTCAAAAAAAAAAAGTAAGCAAGAGGTAAAAGAATTCAGAAAGTGTAAGGGGCTTTCTGAAGATGTTCAGACTGCACCCATATTTTGTTTTCTTTTTTTCCTTGTCTTTTTATAACTCCAAGAGGGGATATTTAAAAAGGGAAGAGAACATTTTCAATGATAAGAGTTGTTATGCAGACTAGCTGATTTTTAACTTCACTGTAGATGGAACAAGAGACAATGGCTTAGACTTAGTGTCAGTGACTAAAGTTGTAGAGATCTACATGATCGAGAGCAGCATAAATTAAAAGAGGTGTCTGAGAGACACTGTGGACTCTGCTTTCTGAAAAGAATCAGAGTAATAACAGACCAGGATTTTCCACACCAGTAATATTAGGACACGCCGGTGTGTTAAACAACTTAAGTGTGTGTCTCAGGAAGGATTTTTGCCTCACATATCCCAGGACCCAGTTGCCCCAGACCTGTAACTGTCCAGGGATCTCAAACTTTTACTTTCTATTACCCTCTCAGTTCAAAACATACACCACGACTTTGGGGAAACAAATGGTTTGACCTGCCTGCTCTTGGGTGCATCCCCACCTCAATGGCCAGTGCAGCTAGGGTTAACTAGATTTCCTTTCTATAGTGTATATTGTAACAAACCAGAGCACAAAGACTCATCTGTGTTGACACACACCATGAAACCACACATGCTGACTTAAATATATTATATATATTACATATATGGCAAATCATTCTAAATAATGTTCTATAACTTTTTTCTCAATGTATAAAAACATACTGATTTTCTTTCTCCAAACAAAGTGATAAATTGCTCTTCTGGAAAGCTACGGTATTTCTAGTAGATTAGCCAGTTATTTGCAAGTTGAAACAACCTGATGTTTGAAGATTCTTCATCATCTGGGGCACCTGGGTGGCTCAGTTGGTTAAGCACCTGACTCCTGATCTCAGTTCATGTCTTGATCTCTGGGTCATGAGTTCAAGCCCTATGCTGGGCTCCACATTGAGCGTGGAGCTTACTTTAAAAAAAACTCCTTCTTCTGAAGATTCTTCATCATCCAATGCCAGCTTTACTTTAGGAGCTAGCTAACTCCAACCTACTTCATGTGGATAGCAAGTCTACCTACTTCTTTAGAGGTAGAACCAAGCAGAAACAAAACAGCTGGCCAGGTTTAAGGGAATGGAATGGGAATAGAGTAGGGAAAGGGAGGTACACTGCTTATGTGACCACATTTTTCACTCTATGACTTATCATAAAAAAGAGTTTGTCAAAGGACAATACATTTCATCCACCGTATCTCTCCACCATCGTTTCCTTTTGTTCCTTATCCAATTAAGCACTTCCAATCTATCTTATCCATGACTATCAGTTTTTGGTCCACACCCTTCTCACATTGTAGAAGAAAACACTAGATTCTTCAGAAAGGTATAGATTCAACACAGAATGATTATATGGTACAGACCACATCTTACTAAGACAACATAATGCTGCTCTGCCTGAAGTTAGGGGAGGATGCTCTAACTATAAATATTCTGTCAAGGTCCTCATATGTCTATTGTTTAAACTGAGTTTGATTTAAGTGATATTTCCAAATCCCGGCATTGAACAAAATATTTACACTCATTTATAAAAATTCGGAGAGATTTATTTCCTTCCAGGTATGAGGGATAGGGAATATTTTTTCCTACCATAGAGAGTCTGAGTTTTGTTTTTGATGTGATGGGTCAGGAATTGATGCCAAGTCCAGGTTCTTGGGAAGAGAGACTGTAATGATCTGAACTATGTCCCTGCTGCCTCCCCAAATTCATATGTTGAAGCCCCCACCCCCACAATGTAACTATATTTGTAGATATGGCTTTTACAGAGGTAATAAAGTTTATGTAAGGTCTTAAGGGTGAGGCCCTAATCCTATAGAACTTGTGTCCTTATAAGAAGAAGAACAAGCAACAGAGCTAGTCCTCTCTCTCTCTCTCTCTCTTTCCCTGCATGCACATAAAGAGGTCATGTGAGTACACACCAAGATGGCGGCCACCTACAAGCCAACAGAGAAGACCTCAGAATGAAACCTATCATGCCAGCACCTTGATCATAGACTTCCAAGAACTATGAAAAATAAGTTTCTGCTGCTTAAGTCACCCAGTCTCTTGTATTTTGTTATGGCGGTCCTAGCCGACTAAAACGGAGTTCAAGTGCCCGATTCGGAAGAGCGGGAGATGGGCCAGGACAGAGGCCCAGTGATAATTCTGAAGAGCTAGAATGTCCCCAAGGTTTAGAAAACACTGAGGAAGCACCAGTATATATAGAAACATGGCATGCAATTACACTGAGATCTGAGAACCAAGCCAAAGGATCGGCTAGTACATAACTTAGTGGTTTAGAACAGAATAGAATTTGAATCCTTGCTCTTCCCAGCTGTGTCATCTTTAGCAACTTTTCCTGAGCTTCAGTTTTCTCATTTGTGAAATGAAGATAAATGTAGTAACTATTTATTGTGAAGATTAAACAAGACAGGTAAAGAGCTCAGCACAGTACCTGCCTAATAGAAAACACTTAAGTCATCAAAAGCAAGAAAGAGAACAAAGAGGTCACAGTTGCCACTTAATCGCTAACATGGCTAGAGGATAGAAGTAGAGCATGGCACAAACTAACAATTCAAAATGGGGACCTGGGAACAACATCTCCAAAGGCAGAACAACTACCAGGAACCACAGCCCTGCAGAGCATGACTGTTGGATGCAGGGCAGGAGCTGGCTGCTTGCTCCCTATTCTAAGTAGCCTTGCTGATATCGATAGATGTACATGTCATTGTTCTAGAAGAAAACAGCCCACTCAATGAGTATGAAAGCCAGAAGAATTATGGTTCAGGAAGATTGACGAAGGATGGTGAAACACCCCGGGGCTAGCAAGAGAGGGACACCATCAGCAATCCTAAACCTGAATGGCACCCGGAAGAAATGGTTACTGAATCCCCAAGAGACCTGCATCGTTGGAAAGGGTCTCATCAGGAACTGTGACCTTTTGCAGAAAACACAACTGCTAATAACCTGAGGCCTGGCACGAAGGGCAGGGGGAAATAAGTAGATCCACCTCTCTCTCCTGTCACTCTCTGACTTCTTGGCAGTCTCTCCCATCGGCCAAACCCAAGCAGAAGTCAGAGGCAAGCGAGCCCAGATGATTTAGTCCATAGGCATCAGCCGCATGGGGCTCAGAGTGGAGAAAGGTGGAGGGTCAGTCTTTAAGGGCACACAGCATGTACAGGCAGCAAACAAAGGATGAAAGGAATGTACTATCCCTCCAAAAAAGATGGAAGTCTGAAGGCATCGTTCTTAGAGTGGAGACTAGGTTTTCTTAGGAGCCCTCTGCAGTAGAACTACAAACTCATCAAGGCAGAAAGGAGCTAAGAAATTCCTCTGTCTCCTGAGGAACACAAAGACCCCCTCCCTGGCACCTTCATCCAACACACATCTCCTTCTCTGAATATATTCCCTCATGTGCATTTCAGAATCTTTAGCACCTGCTTCCTGCCTGGGTGGCTGCTCTTTTCTCCTTCAGCTTCCTGGAAGCTTACATTTCTTCTGAGAAATTCTGTTTCCAAGTGAGCTCTGATGACCCTATCCTGCTGTACCTAGGGACAAGTTTGACTTGAAATGCTTTGGAGTCTGGCGCATATATATGAACACAATTCAGGGAGAGAAAGTTAAAGTCTTCTGCTTCATCTTTAACCTGTGTCCTGAATGCTCTACTTTGTTTTCTGCTAGTCATTGAAGAGTAATGGACTCTGATCATTTTCATCTTGGAATGTATTGCGAAGATGTTGACTTTGGGATCTAGTCCCCTCGCCTCCACCCCACCGGATATGCACTCATAAGTCTTGTTGACATTAATGAATAGTTGTGTGTGCACAGTGTGAGGACAAAAAAGACAACTGAGGGTCAGAGAGGCAATTTCTTTGCTAGAAGCAAGAGCAATAAACTTGATCCAACAAAGGAACTGGTGGAGTAGCGACATAGGCTTTTTTTTTTTTTTTTTTATTCTATAGGGAGACATTCTAAGCTCTCCTAATTAATAGAATCTTTTGTGCATTACGTTCAGAAGAGCGTTTCCCTTTCAGGAAGGAATCTAACAGCACAGCAAACATATGCATTTTTGGCTGCTTTTCAAGCCATATTTATTAACTAAGTGCTAGGGTGGAGGATGATTTTCTTGCCAACAGGATTCGGAGGACATCGCGCTTGAAAGCACATCAAGGAATGAACCGTTTCTATGACAAGCACAATCACTGCCTGTAACTCCAAGCTAGCTGGTGCTGTCAGCACTGACCACATAAACCACAGACTAACTGAAGAACTTCAGACACCTAGGATTAAACACAGTCTCCCAGTATTATGAGGTGCCGGAACCAATCCCCAGGGCCACTTGAATTTAGAGAAAATAGCAGCTGGTCAGACAGAGACCATTTCCGACTTCTCCCCACCATTTTGGACACAAGGATCTTCCTGGTGCTGAACTCTCTCATATCCTGTTGCTGAGGAGGAGTATCCTATTCACCAGAGGGCCTACGCTACTCCACACACCCTTTGCAAAACAACTTTTCTGGGAGAAATCCAATGACCTATGAAACTAAAGCAGGGAAGCTGCCAGGTAATTAAGACACAGGCAAGTTTTCTTTGGTGCCTCCCCACCGCCCCCCTCCCCACACCCCTGCCCACCCCTCCCTCGGGTCTCTTCCAGCTTCCAAAGTCAGAAATTCTCCTTCCCTCAGAGGCAGCCTGTGAAGATGAGGTTGGAATAAAAGGTGGTTACAGGGTTCATGTAAGGTGACAAAGCTGGCACACGCTAAACACTTAGCATTATACAGCCGCCCCTTAAGCGTGCTCCAAATCCATCAATCATCACGGAAAAATTAGAAGCTTTACTGGATTCCTGCCTCTCCAAACAGATCTTCTGAACTTCTAAATGGACTCCATAATTCAGCATTTGAGAAGAGAGCTTCAGAACAGCAAGACTGTCTCTATAACACACTGTCAGGCAACTTGGAACAAGCAGAGAGGAACAAGTCAAAACAATCAGCCATTTCATTAAGGGCACAAGATTAATCTTGAATGATGCCCAAGTCTGACTCACGTTGTCAAATATTATATATGATCTCCACGAGCAGGCCATTTTCCCAATTCACTGAAACATGTGTGCATTTTAGTGGGCTCAGCCTTACCCTGTCCAATGCCTTCTAGCTGTTTTTGTTGTGGATTATGTAATTTAGCGAATGATGCAACCAGAAGAATGCTTTCTACCTGTGCTTCGTACATAATGTTGTCTGATGGTTAGTGCAACAGGCTAGATGGCTCAGAACTTGGATTTCGACACCCTAAATTGCTCTGTGACCTTGGGCCTTTTACTTCCTCTCTCCTGGCATCCACCATAAAAATGGGGAGGAGCAAATATTTCCCCTCTTTCACCACTGGATGCAAAAATACAACAGCCGTGGAAATAAGTGCTAGTGCAAGGGACCGATGCCCAGAAAAGACAGGCTGAGAATCCTGGAAAGTGGGCAGTGGGCACAATTTAACACAAAATTTTTGCCCGTTTTATTTGCCTTCGTGTTTAATTATGTGAGAAGCTCTGCATTTGAAGAAGGACTCTGAGGATAACTTAGATTTTCATTCAGTGATATGAAGAAGAGAAAGAGAAGTTAGAGAAATCTAGGAAGTAAAAAGTTTGTTTTGTTAGATGCAAAAAAGCTCACACTTCACCCTAAGATGTATTCCACAAGGATCAGTAATTTAAATATTTTAAAAAAATGGCTTGAGGGGCGCCTGGGTGGCTCAGTCAGTTAAACGCGCGACTCTTGATTTTGGTTCAAGTCATGGTCTCATGATTCGTGAGTTTAAGCCCCACATCAGGCTCCATGAGGAAAATGCAGAACCTGCTTGGGATTCTTTCTCTCTCCCTCTCTCTCTGCCCCTCCCCCATTCGTGTTCTCTCTCTCTCTCTCTCTCTCTCTCTCAACATAAATAAATAAACTTTTTTTAAAAAAATGGCATGAAAACACTAGAAGCAAATGGGTGAATAATTTTAGAAACTTGGAGACTTTCTAAGGATGTCATAAAATCCAGATGCCACAAAGGAAAAACTGAAGGATTTACCTACATAAAATTGTAAAACTTCTTTACAGGCAAAAAATAAAAGATACACACAAAGTCAATATGTCAAAGAAGAACTAGAGGCAATGAATGTTTCATTTCACTTATCAGAAAAAGGCAAATGTCCTTAACATACAAGATGCTCTTTAAAAATCAATATGAAAATCATGAATGCAAAAATGAGCAAAGGAAATGAACAAGCAACTCAGAAAAAAGATTTAAAAGACCAAAAAATGTATGGGAAGATGTTCTGCCATGTTCATAATTGAAGAAATATAAACTGAAATCATGTTGATACACCAATTTTGTACCTATCTGATTGACAAGTATTTAAATGCTTCTTCAACACCCTGAGTGGTGGAGGTGTTGAGAACTGGGCATTCTACATTCTAATGGCTGGAGTGTAAACGTAGAAAGTTGGCAATTGGCAACATATACTAACATTTCACTTGTGAATAGAAAGGGATTCTTTTTCTGGGAACTTATTCTGCAGATATGCTCTCAAAGTATACAAAGACTCTTCGCTCCAGCATTGTCATAACAGAAGTCTGGAAACAGCCATATATTGCAATACTCTAGTAGACCCATATGTGCTGACAATAGAGTTGTCTAAGATATATTCTTAATTTTTTTAAGTTTATTTATTTATTTTGAAAGAGAAAGAGAGGGGGCCATGGAGGGGCAGACAGAGAATCCCAAGCAGGCTCCACATGCTCAGCACAGAGCCCGACATGGGGCTTAACTCACAAACCGTGAGATCATGACTTGAGCCAAAACTCAACCAAGTGAGCCACCCAGATGCCCCTAAAATATAATCTTAAGAAAAGTTCTGAAACAATAAACATAGTACACTCTCATTTGAGGTTATAAAAGGATCTCTAATACCTAGAAATGTGTGTGTGTGTTGCTTAAATGGATTTCCTATTGTATCGGAGTCTGGGCTGAGGTTTCCACATTAATAATAGTAAGTGACATGTTCCCCCATATTCTAAGTAGAGATACTATGTTATCCATTCAAAACTCACTTGGGGCGCCTGGGTGGCTCAGTTGGTTGGGCGTCCGACTTCGGCTCAGGTCACGATCTCACGGTCCGTGAGTTCGAGCCCCGCGTTGGGCTCTGGGCTGATGGCTCAGAGCCTGGAGCCTGCTTCCGATTCTGTGTCTCCCTCTCTCTCTGCCCCTCTCCCGTTCATGCTCTGTCTCTCTCTCTCTCTCAAAAATAAATAAACGTTAAAAAAAAAACTCACTAAAAGGTAAACAAAACCCTCTACCGTGACCTTTAGCTCATCACCTGCCCTTATCTCTATCTAAGAGGATGTTAGAGTGACAGAGAAAAGGAGAGGTTGGAGAAGTGTTGTTGGCCTAATAGCATTTAGTTCCACGGATTCTCTTTCTCATGAGGGAGGCTGAATGAAGTGCCATAAGAGGGGGAAGGAAAGAAGGAAAACCCCTAAGAGTGGAAAGGGCTCACCGGACAGAGGGGAAACAGCCTTTCACTCCCATCTCATTGCTTGCCAATCTGCAAGAGTCCCTCCATGCTTTGCTTTTGACAGAGTGTGGTGAGAGAGCCCTTGGGTGAGGTGAATCTATGTTCCCTAGAACTGAGGGGCACAGAATGAGGGGCCCAAGGTCAGAGGTTGTCTAGAACAGCATGTAAAGGCAGAGCAATGAGAGAGGGCTACAGTAGGAGTGGCTGTTCTGCTAGGGCTTGGTAGGCCAGTGATGCCAGGTTTGCCCAGGGGCTCAGTGGTTGCCCTGGAAGGCAGCCAGGCTAATGCTATCTTGAAAAGATCTTGCCCCAGAGCTCTGCCTGCTGGGGCAAGATAACCTCAGCAGAAACGTTGTGGGGGAGGAGGGGAACCACAAGACAGCACTGGAGGGAGAATCAGGAGAAGCTAGGCTGCGAGAGCATCTCCACAACAGCAGTTCAGAGAACCGACAGCAGAGTCCCTTATTGGGTGGACAGATTGTCTGAAAAACCCACAGAACCACCCCATGCAAGAAGCAGCCAGCATTAGGTATCCCCCACCCAGAGGGCATAGCTGTCTGATTACATGGCACCCGTTGAGCAAGACCTTGTCCTTTTACCCCTCATCCGGCCTCCTCCTCCGCAGACCAGTGCTGGAGGGGCCAGGGGCATGAAAAAGCAAGGTGAAAGGAGTCAACATCCTACACTCCTTTTTCTCCCTGGAGGCTTCTGAGCCAGGATCAGGTCTAAACTCAGGGGAAGGAAAGAAGTTTTTAACTGGGTATAAGAAGCAACCTCTGACTTTGAGCAGATTGGTCTTTTAAATCTTTTTAAAAACGACTTTTTTTGTGTGTTTATTTATTTTTTTGATAGAGAGTGCAAGCAGGGGAGGGGCAGAGAGAGAGGAAGACAGAGGATCTGAAGCTGGCTCTGAGCTGTCAGCACAGAGCCTGATGTGGGGCTCGAACCCACCAACCGTGAGATCGTGACATGAGCCGAAGACACTTAATTGACTGAGCCACCCAGGCGCCCCCCAAAATGAGAGACTGTTTGGAAAGGCTACAGGACCTGGCCAAGATACCTTCCAAAGGGATTTGCAGCATGAGTTTGAAGGGCTTGGGGGAGATGAAGAATAAAGCTACATTTCTGATTTTACTCCCATTTAGTTCAGCCCATTTGATAACACCAGTCCTACATGCATTTAACATTTTTGAAAAGATCAACAAGAAACTCTCAGGTGAGCTTACTTGGGTGTGGGAATAGGACTTCACACAGGTGGAGGGTTTCACTTTTATTTGTTCATATTTTTTGCATAACTTACAATAAACATAAATCACTCTCAAAATTTCAGATGTTTTAAATATGGACCTAACACACGTTTCCTAGCCAGATTAAGTTATGAAAACTCTTTGCCCTAGGGCATTTATAGTACCTTTCTCAGAATCCTCTCCTTCACCTTTTTTTAAAAAATTTAATGTTTATTTGTTTTGAGAGAGAGACAGAGGCAGAGTGTGAGTAGAAGAGGGGCAGAGAGAGGGTGAGACACAGAATCTGAAGCAGGCTCCAGCCTGTGAGCTGTCAGCACAGAGCCCGACGCGGGGCTCAAACTCACGAGCTGGGAGATCATGACATGAGCTGAAGTCGGATGTTCAATCGACTGAGCCACCCAGGCGCCCCTCTCCTTCACCTTTAACACAGTTAACTACCACCTACTTGGCCCAATCAGCTAGGATTGAGTAGAGGTCCCTGGTCACCTAGTTGGCTCCCTAGGGCATCAGAACCTTCTGGCATCTATCCATTGAAGTATGCTAGAGAACAAATAGCCCTGAGAGGTAAGCTCCGGTCTCCCACGAAATGAGGTGCATCCCCAGGTGTATCTCTGAAGGCTTTAAAGTTGCTGTCAGGGCTCCTGACATGTATACAAAGTATTATGAGAAGCTCCCAGTGTGGGGGTGCCCAGATGGCTCAGTCCAACTCTTGATTTCTGCTCAGGTCACGATCTTGCAGTTCGTTGACTTCAAGCCCTGCATTGGGCTCACAGCATGGAGCCTGCTTTAGAATCTCTCTCCCTCTCTCTCTGCCCCTCCCTCACACTCTCTCAAAATAAATAAATAAATAAATAAATAAACTTAAAAAAAAAAGTTCCCAGTGAGAACAAGCTCAGGTCTACAGAGTTCCACATTGTCAGTGAGATGCTCGTCTATCTACCCATCAATCCTGCATTCAACACATTTGGACACCTAGTATTATGATTGACTCCATTTAATGTCATTAGAAAAGAAAAGTGGGGCTCCTGGGTGGCACAGTCAGTTAAGCATCTGATGCTTGATCTGGGTTCAGGTCATAATCTCAGTTTGTAAATTTGAGCCCCACATGGGGTTCTTCACGGGGCATGGAGCCTGCTTGGGATTCTCTCTCCCCCCTCTCTCCCTGCCCCTCCCCAACTTGTGCGCACGTGCACTCTCTCAAAATAAATAAACTTAAAAAAAATGAAAAGAAATGAGAAATTTTCCTTAATAGCCCTTTTCCTAAGAATTATTTTGTTTATATTGCAGTAGTCTTTCATGTCAGTGATGTATTTGGTCTCTGTCCTCATAAACACTCATGACTCTGGGAAGGTCATTTCTTGCCTTCAGATTAAATGGTCTGAGAGTGGGCTGCTCACCTGGACAGAAGGAACCCGGGAAAGACCAAGGTCCAAGGCCTAAGGCACAGCTGAGACCTTCATGCCTCTGAGAGACAGTGGCAAAAGAGACAGCCCGATTTAAAAAAAAAAAAAAAAAAAAAAAAAAAAAGGCAGAGGCAAAGAAGAAACTCGAAGCAGAAGCAACTTCTATTTAAGACTGGAAGCGGTGGAGGGGGGTGGGGGGCACATGGGTGGCTTAGCCGGTTAAGTATCTGACTCTGATTTCGGCTCAGGACACGATCTCACAGTTCGTGGGTCTGAGCCCTATGTTGGGCTCCCAGCTGACAGCGTGGAGCCTGCTTGAGACTCTCTTTCCCTCTGTCTCTGCTCCTCCCCACTCACTCTCTCTCTCTTTCAAAATAAGTAAACATTAAAAAAAAAAAAGGGACCAGAAGCCTGTTTCCTCTTTCAGTATGGTCTGGTCTCACTCTACTCAAGGAACGTGATCTGCTAGTTCATGCCACTGAGCGCCCCCCGCCAGAGGTAGCTGTGTTAGGGAAATGGCTAATAAGCTAATTAACCTGGATTTTGGAATCGGAGTATAAAGATAATGGTAGATTCTAACTTCGCTCTCTCTCTGGCTAGTTAAGTGTCACCACAAGACTGCTGGGAAAGGAAGTTGCACACAACTGAATATAACAATTAATTAACAATGCAAAAGAACATATTCTGAAAGGTAAGGACAGGAAGCACTCCATAACCCCATAAATTATTCCTGTTTATTGAGTGCTAAAAGCACAAGTTCCAGACATATATAAATAATATATTCGTATAAATAATTGAAAACACAAGGAAAATTACATAAGCAGGAACCAAATCTAAATTTAGCAAGGCCCCTGGCTTTAAGAACCCTTATAAACTATGCTTCTCACTAAGCTCCATCACCTCACCCAGGAGCAAATCAAAATCAGAAATATTTTACTTTATTGTATGGAACTGGCTACATTTTCTTTTTCCAGAAATGCTAAAAAAAAAAAAAAAAAAGTGGGGGGAAGGGAGTAGAGGTGTGAATAAATGAGTTCCAAAACCCTTTCCAGCTCTGACATCATATTATCCCCTCAAAAATACTAGAATACTCATTCATGAGGGTTCTGTTTATACTTCTATTGTTCAGGATAATAACTTGTTTTAGGCTTAATTTTCTATCTTTATTGTAAAGTCATCTATGTAAAAACACCTCTGAGCATCCCAAACATCTCTGGATTTCAATTTTATTATTTAGGGCTTGACCTGTCCTTAAGGAACACTTTCTCTAGTAACATTGGTAATCTTGGTTTGGTGTTATTTAAGCTAACAAATTACTATCTTCGGCTAAAAGAGTATACTGTAACTACAACCTTAGTTCATGAATTAGCTAATTGTTTCTCCCTCCTTGGGACATTAGCTTGTTGTCTGTTTCCTCCAGAGGAAGACTTTACACGGTGCCAAAACTCTGGTGTAAATTAAATTAATGGGCTTCGTTTTCTAAGTTGTGCAATATGCAGAAGGAACTTGCACTCCCTGGTCTTTCCTTTAGCAATGGTTGCATTCGATTCTAGAAACAAGTTATCAAGTAAGTCACGGGTAGCTCTGGTTAATGAGAAAAGGAAAAGTTAGGTGCTCTCTGAGTTTGGCATAGCTTTCTTCTTCAGTGACTCTGTTTAGACTCAGAGATAACAGT
The DNA here is from genome assembly GCF_018350195.1 of Panthera tigris. Taxonomy (NCBI): domain Eukaryota; kingdom Metazoa; phylum Chordata; class Mammalia; order Carnivora; family Felidae; genus Panthera; species Panthera tigris. Next base: position 64,447,203 of record NC_056665.1, on the reverse strand, counting down.
TAAATCACAACTACCGTTTATTGAGTAGCAACCACGTGGCAGACATGTCCATTATCTCTAATCTTATGACAATTTGGGCAAAGTAAATATTATTATCTGTCATGTTAGATACTATTTCTATATCTATAGTACGAGTACTATAGTACTTCATATCTATAGATGTTCAGAGATAACTACAGTACTATAAATACTATACATTAGATATTGGTATTCATCTATTAATCTTTGAGCCTCAAAGGTTAAATAACTTGTCTATGGCCACATAAGAGACAGAAATAAGATTTAACTTGGGTCTCATCTGACTTCAGTGTTCTCACACTACTTCTGAGATCCTTCTCAAGCAACGCACTGCAGTGGTTGAGATTACGAGCCCTATAAACAATACCTGCTTTCAAATCCTTGATCTAGAATTGACTAGCTCTGAGATCTTGCACAAGTTCCTTAGCTTCTTGGAACCATTGTTTTCTCATCTGTTGATAATTATAGTACTTACTGCATAGAGCTAAATGATGCAATATTGCAATAATACAATAATGTAAGTACATGCCCTTCGCACATTCCTTGACAAGTGATAAGCACTGAGTGCATGGTGGTGGTGGTGGTGGTGGTGGTCGCTACGTTGTGCTCCCTGTAGAAGCAGAATTAATTCAAGCTCTGCAGTGGAACAAGGACCCTCGCCACAGAATCCACTAACAGTAGGTACCCAATAAATGTTTTGTTAACGATGGTTTGCCTAATAATGCATTTTTTGTCTGGGCAAGTGATATATGTGCTTTTATTTTTATTCATCTTTCCTAAATTAAAATGAGTCTCTTTTTTTCCCTTACACGTATGTGTGCTCATGGGCACACATGCATATGCATGTATGTTCAATCACTTATATGAATGATTTATATTATTCATTCATTTGTAGTGTTCATTCATATCAATGATGCCACAATATTATATAGTATGAAATAGCATTTCTGCATCTGAAATTGCTTATTAAATATTTAGTATCAATTCATCGCATGTACTTTGAAGATTACCAAGAATAGATTTTGTAACAAAATGTCACATAGAGAAAATATGTGGGGTGTGTATGTGTGTGTGTATGTGTGTGTGTTCCATATCATTCATTTACTATGTAGTTATGATGCTGCAAGTTCAGTTAAATTTCTGGGGAGACAAGTATCCTCACAGTACATCCATTTTATAGTTAATAAATATAGATGGTGTACAACAATGGTTCCTTCCAAAACTGTTCTAACAGAAGAAAAAAAAAATAACACCCCATAATTGAATTGCTTCTCTATGCCATACATGTTGAAGGCAGTAGGCAAGATCCATAAAATATGGCCAAGAGTGGTCACAGTCACTTTCTGAACCAAAAATCATGGATATTTAAGGCATTAGGGGTTATGAATCCTAGAATCCTACATAGAAAGCTGGGAAAAGGTGTATCTCTTCTCCAATCCCATAAAGTAGAATAAAATAACCTCCCTGTGAGTAGCATGCCATACTCCTTCAATTAAAAAATAAATAAAAAAACAGTAAGCCATGTGAAAATATGGACCGTAGGACCTTTGCACTGACTAGTCCCTCTTTCTAGAAATACCCTTCCTATGGATGGCTACATGTCTCTCACTTCCTTTAAGTCTTTGCTCATGTTGCCTTCTCAGTGAGACCCATCCTGATCACTCTATTTAAAATTGCAATATGGGGCACCTGGGTGGCTTAGTTGGTTAATCATCTGACTCTTGATTTCGGTCAGGTCATGATCTCACGGTTCATGAGTTCAAGCCCCAGGTCAGGCTCTGCACTGACAGCATAGAGCGTCCTTGGGATTCTCTCTCTCCCTCTCTGCCCCTCCCTTGCTCATGAGCTCTCTCTCTCTCTCTCTCTCTCTCTCTCTCAAAATAAATAAGTAAACAATTTTGAAAATAATTAAAAAATTAAATTGCAATACCCTCTCCTCAGCACTCCTGATAGTCTTATTCTGCTATACTGTTTTACTTTTCCATACTATTTAATTTACTTATTTATTAGATTTAGTATTTGTTGTCAGTCATCCATACTGAAATGTAAATTCTAGGAAGAGAGGCATCTTTGTCTATTTTATTCATCATTGTATTCCAAAATCTTAGAGAAGTATCTAGAACATAATAGGTGCTCAATAAATATTGAATGGTGCTTCTGCAAATGATATTGATGACAATTACTTCCACAGAGACATTGCTCAATGCAGCCAGGTATGTTCCTAACAAAATGCAAAATTTTCATCTTCAAACAATGAACCATTACAAAAACAAAATTCCTTTGGGAGGGAAGAAGAATGAAAAATAAAATCTATGACATAGTGATCCGGTCATACAAGTCATCTTATTTTAAGTACCTGGTCAATTAAATCACATACAGTGATCACTCCAATTCTTCCCCCAAGTAATAAATACCTATTCACTTTGGGGTGATGTGGTCTAATCTTTAAACGATTGCATCTGTCTCAAGTTTCATTACAATTCTTCCAGCTTTGTTCAATGGCTTTTTCAATTTGCCTCATACAGAACCCCAACGTTCCACGGTAAGGGGCTGTAAAAGCATTTCACACTAGCCACACACCAAGTGTAGTATGAAACAGTTGCTCCTGGACCTTTGATATTTTAAGTTTATGTGAAGATATTATTTCAGGATCTAGGACCTTTCTCTGTTCCTGTCTTCAGGTTACACTCATCCTTACCCTATAGTACAGTAGTTCCTACCCGACCACATAAGGATGATGCCTCTGGTACTACCAGAGTATTTCCACATTGTTTGACCATGCAACTGATATTGTAAAGCTTTTATTTTTATTTTTTTAATGTTTATTTATTTTTGAGAGAGGGAGAGAGACAGAGTGTGAGCAGGGGAGGGGCAGAGAGAGAGGGAGACACAGGATCTGAAGCAGGCTCCAGGCTCTGAGCTGTCAGCACAGAGCCCAACGAGGCTCTCATGAGCAGTGAGATCATGACCTGAGCTGAAGTCGGATGCTCAACCGACAGAGCCATTGAGGCACCCCTACTAATGACACTGTAGAAGAGAAGAAACAAATTGTATTATAACCACAACTTCCCACCCTTATACATTTTCCCCTAATTCTTTACACCTTCCCCTTGAAGTTAATCAAGTTATAAATCTGTATCTTTATTATCACTTGCCATATACACTTATAACTACAATAAGTAGATATGAAAGTTAAGTGCTTGATCATATTTAAACAAAATACACACATTGTGGACTTCAAAATATTTGAGAACTCCTGATTGAAGATTTCTCTTGGAAATTCATTCTATTATCACTAGAATGAACTGGATCTAGCCTGAGGTGGATGTTAAAATTAAAGTGACTTCAAAAAGTGGATCTAACTCAAGTGAGACTAGGCATGTATGCCCTTATCAAGCATGGATCTAACATCACTGGAAATGTTGAATGGTTGTTATAATATTTGGAGCTCCCCCTTAGCACAGAATCACTTGAAAAGAGAAGTAATGGAACAAAAAGTTGTTTAAATCTCATGCAAAAGTAATTGGATTAAATATGTCTTTGATGAATGATATATCAAGAAAACACATCCCTAAAAAAACCCCTCCACTCATATAAAACCATCCAATCCCAGTTGGCCATCGTCACTGTGATTTCCTGATCTATGACTTCTTTGTCTCCAACTCCATGCTCTGATTGCAACTGTCACTGAGTCACACAGCCTGCTCTAGGCATGGAGCCAATTTGATTACAACAACTGCTTGTATGACAGAGAAAGGTGGTTTTCAGGGCCCTAGCCAATGGCTCACCCAAGCTTCTGACCCTGGGGCATAAATTTTTACTGTCATTCACAAGTTGGAAAATAAATATCCGCCTAACCTAGTAAACCAACCACCTGGAAAATACATATGGACACAGAGTTCCATAAGCAGGACACGGTAAGAATGATCAGATTGATCACACGCTAGCCTTGTAATGAGCATACCTGAATATGACCACCTTCCTCGAGTAGCCATTTCCATGTACTCAGTACATTTGCAATCTCATTTTTATTTTCCAGGGTTACAACTGCGGCTTGCTCATTTCTCAATCCCGCTTTTATATGCTATATGCATAAATGTTTATTTAGTATTTTAAATATTATGAAATAGCAAGTCACTTAGAATGAAAATAACAGGTCACTTAGAGGCAGAAATTTACCTGCTAGGTTGCCTCATCTACCCAAAAAGCTGCTAATTCAAGGAGAAGAATGGAAGTATTCTTTCAATCTTTAAAACTGAATTGTTCTGTTTCAAGTTACTTGTTTTAGTTTCATGAAAACCAAGCCCTGTGTTTGTTTGCTTGTTTGTTTTTTAAATTATCAAATAATATGGTATTCTAATGTAATTAAGACAATCAAAAATTATTGATGTAAATAAGATGTCCTAACCACAATGACATCTGTGTAGGATATCCCTCTGTATTTATTTTCATGTTTTTATGTTCCCTTTTCTGGTCTAAAACATAACCTAGAACATCAAGATTCTTCAACCCCTTGAAAAGAAGTAAGCCTTTTGCTATATCTTTTGCCCCGACTGATGTATATCTTTGTTTCATTCATATAGTTCACCTGACAAACTCAAATTAAACTGAGTACATAGTTAGGCACTACGAAAGAGAGAAAAGGGACTATCAGGCTCCATTCCTCTGCTAGTGCTTTACATTTACTATCTCAATCAAACAAACCTCTATGGTTGTCACTATCCTTACACCCACTTTACAAATGAAGAAAGGGGCGCCTGGGTGATTCAGTCAGTTACCTCCTCCGCTCATGCTGTCTCTGTCTTTCTCAAAATAAATAAATAAACTTAAAAAAAACAAACAACAGGGGCACCTGGGTGGCTCAGTCGGTTAAGCCGCTGACTTTGGCTCAAGTCATTGTCTCACATCTTGAGTGTTGGAGCCTCGCATTGGGCTCTGGGTTGACAGCTCAGAGCTTGGAGCCTGCTTCGGATTCTGCGTCTCCCTCTCTCTGTCCCTACCCCGCTCACACTGTCTCTCTCTCTCTCTCTCAAAAATAAACATTAAAAAAAATAAAAAATAATAAAAATAAAAAATAAAAAAACAAACAACAAACAAACAAGAGAAGAAAGTTAGAGGGCTAAGCAATTTGCTCAATTTCCCCAGTCTAATAAGTAGTGAGCTGAAGTTCAGCTCAGGGCTCTTTGACCCCAAAGCCCTGTTCTTTCCTGTTCACACACAAGGATAGAACTAAGGAAAAGATGCATTTTCTTATTCTAACCAGCAATTTGGATGGCAAATGAGCCATGTGTGCCTGAAACAATTTAAATGATTCTGAGGGAGTACAGAAAGAAATGCAAGATGGCCTAGGCAAAGGGCCACCCTTCCAGTAAAGTAAATCAACGGTCTAAGCAAAGTAGAACTTGGGAAAATTAATCTCATGCTGGAAAGAATCTGCAATTTTTGGTCATCCTCAACACTTCCTCCCTCTAGAATATTCATCTCCCAACTCAGCCAGCTTTTGTGTTTTTGTTTTGCAGCTGGGATGTCCCCCAGGGCACTCTGCTTTCCATAGATTTCTGGCCTCAGTTAAAATTTCTTCTTCTCTCTTAGTGGAGTCAAAGCTGGAGGTTTTCAAAAAGTATTCTACTGAGAAATCAAGGAGAAAATGAACAAGGAGAAGGAAGAAAAGGAGAGGGGGAGAAAGTTAAAAAAAAAAAACACAATGGAACAGCAGTAGTACATTTGAAAGGAAGATTTATAAACGCCATCTTTTTTAGGTTTTTGTTTTTTGTTTTGATGCTTTGCTTTGTTTTGTTGTTGTTGTTTCCAGTCCTAAGGAAAGTCTACTCAGAGACCTGTTTTTCAATTTGGTTAATTCAAAGATCTCAACTATCTTTGACTGGGGGTTGGGATCGATGACAGCTAAGGTTTCTCTGCGTCTGTTGTGCAAATATTATCTTATTTCATTATGAGGACACAGTGAAAGTGGCATTACTATCACCTTTTTACAGAATAGGAATTTGAGGTTCAGAAAAACGAAATACTTTTCCCAAGGGTCCTTAGCCAGTCAGAGGCAGAGATGAGCAGCATTTCTGACCCAGCTCCTCTCAGAGTCCCTTTGTCACCTGAAGAATGCTCTCCTTTGTTGTCTGGAGGCACTTCCTTCTACTCCTCAGTCCCTGGCTTTCTTTCCTCTACCTATAGCTTCCCCAGAAGTTTGAAACAAAAGTCAGCCCCAAAGTGGTATACCTAAGACTGGGGATTAGAGGTTACATGTGAAGACAGTCAGAGTGGTTGGGTTCAAATCCTTGTGGCTTATGTGTGCATAACTCTGTGACCTTGAGCAAATACCTTAACCTTCCTGGGGTGAGATTCCCTCATCTATAAAATGGGGATGACTAATGGTGTTGCTGCCTTACAGGGAGAGATGTAAATCACAAATACCTAGGTGATCTGAGCAGTGCCTGGCACAAATAAGCATTGCATAATTGTAAGCTACCTTGATTACAGAAGCTGCTGTGTGGGAAGGAATAAGAAATTAGGACTGTAATGGTCTTCCGAAAATGTGAAAAGTCAGTACTCACTGAGTCACTCTGCTGCTGTTGGGTCGGCTTCCTGGTTTGGGACAATAATGATAAGCAGGCAAGGAATACCCAGCAAAAAAGGAATACCCTGGAATTTCCAATCATTATATTAGTCTTTGGAGCAACGGTTCAACTGAAAGGGGAAAAAAATCCAGTTGTTAAAAGGTAAACTGAAGCATATTAAGTTTTCAAGGGTTTAGTTGAGCAAAAGACAATTCATATCGGGCTGAGACAATCCCGAAGCGGTTAGGAGTAATTTACCAACAAGAGCTGGTGGAAAGGCTTTACAGAGAAGAGGCAGAAGGAAAGCAAGAGAATTATTTGATTGGCTATAGCTTACATGTTAGCTTTATTTGGAAAAGCCAGGGATGGCTGTTTGCAGTTGGTTGTCCTTAGGTTTTGATTTTTTTTAGCCTTGCTTTTCAGGTTAAAGTTTTAGTTTGCTTAAGCAGGCCACTATATAGGTATTAGAACCACTTCAGTTTAATGGTCTCCTTGTTTAATTAATTTAACACTGTTCTGGCCATTTTCTTAGTGGGTATATTTCTTTGAGCAAAATAGGACTATAGATAAACAGTTACTTATCTTAGGGCTGGAACAATGTTAAGAGTTGATAGTTAAATGCTTTCATTATACTCAACCACAACCTTCTAGCTACCTTTCACTCTACTACAAATGTTATGAAAACACACAGAGAAGGCAGATTGAAAGATAGCCCCCAAACGTGCAATATTACCACAAATGGATTATTCTCTTAGAAGGAAAATGTTGTTATTTTATTAAAGAGATAGCTATCTATTTACCTATAGAGAGGATTACATAATTTGGAGGGTTGGGGAATAAATATAGTGATGCCCATTTTTTTTTTTAATTTTTTTTTAACGTTTATTTATTTTTGAGACAGAGAGAGACAGAGCATGCACGGGGGAGGGTCAGAGAGAGGGAGACACAGAATCTGAAACAGGCTCCAGGCTCTGAGCTGTCAGCACAGAGCCCGATGAGGGGCTCGAACTCACGGACCGCGAGATCATGACCTGAGCCGAAGTCAGCCGCTTAACCGACTGAGCCACCCAGGCGCCCCTAGTGATGCCCATTTAAAGAAAAATTTGTTGAATGAGATATAGCTTCAAGTCAAGGCTATTTTCAATGACCTGAAGGATTTAAATGGCTCCTTATAAAAGAGATGGATTTTTGTGAGATAAACTGATTAAGGAAAAGTCATCAAGACTTTGATATAAGTAATAATCCTTTAAGCACAATTAATATCCCTAATATAATATGTATTATATAGCTATAGATATTGAGTTTATATAAAACCTAATTTCTCTCTTACCTATAGATCTTTCCAGTTATTCTTAGAATATTTTGGATGGAGCCTGGGAAATTTCATTTTTAACAAGGTCCTTGAGCAATTCTGATGTACATCCAAATTTGGAAACCACTGGCATACTTTTTAATGGCTGCCTAAAAGTATATTCTGGAGACATGATCCCATTTATTTAATCAATCTCCTTTTCTTGGGCATTTTAGGCTCAGTCTAGTTTTCATGATTACAAACCATGCTGTAATGACTATTTTTATAATGATATCTAATATTTATTGTATGTTTCCTATGTGTCAGCCACTATACTACACATTTATTTCCTTAGGACAAATTCTTAAGAAGTAGAATTATTGACATCAATTTTGTGTATTTTTAAGATTTTTGATGCCCATTGCCAATATGTCAACCCAGAAGTTTTTCTCTGTCACTACTTTTGAGTGGGAAAATGCTAATGGCTATGTTCATGAAGACTAGCATTCAGCTATCAGCTCAGTAGGCACCCACAAACAGTGGCTCATTCAGGAGACTTAGAAAAGATACAGCACAATGTTCTGACTCGTGCATCATATCTTAGCTGCTATTGTTGCTAAAAGTAGCACTCCTGAGTGGTTGCTTCCAGGAATGCCTATCAAGGATCCAGCCACAGGAGTTCTATGCTGTTTCTGGGAACTGGCACATTTCACATGCTGTCCCTTCTAGGGCCCATCAAGGCATAGCTGTCTCTGGTAGTCAAGGGAACACAAGGCAGGGTGGGAATGCTGGATCCAAGATTATTCTTTATAGAATTCAATATGAAAATGTTCTGATACCAGCAAAAAATAATATGTACTGACCAGGTTAAAAAAAAAAATTAAAGCAGACTTAAAAGAGTTAATCGGGTAGGCATTCTGGAGTCTTCCAGTGAGCAAAGATGAAATGCCTTTCCTTCCCATGGCTCTTCTCTTAGCTTTTTGTGGAATGAAATGTGTGAAGGACTCTGAATAATATAAATTACTTGTTTATATCAGATCTTAGCCTTCTAATATAGGAAGGGGCAGAAGAAATCATTTGGAAGGGTGGCATTTTTCATTATAAGACCAGTATGAGGTGTTCTTGACTACTTAAATAGTTGTAAATCACAGCTGCAACCCACTATAATTGTAGCTTTGGGAGACAAAGCCATCTTGTTTTCAAAGAAATCTTGTTGATTTAATGAACATAATTAGATCATTTAGGATCTGTGTACAAATGGTAAAGTGCAAGGGCTATTCACCTTTGCAAACCACAGTGAAAAGACTTGCTTTCATGAAAATGTGGAATTTTGAAACTGGAATGGATTTAATATTTCATTGTCCTCTCCAATCTTTTTAAGAATATAGTGAGAGTACAAAGTGTAAATAATTTCCATAGATTGTTTAGTATCCACTCTTCTATATTAGGAAACTAAGGCACAGAGAAGTTAAGTGAACTCCTGAAAGTCACATAACTAGCAAACGGAAAGCGTGATGTTGGACTATAAACCAAGACTCAATTTAAGATCCATTCTTTAATTTTCTTCCCTTCTTGGCAGTTGAAAAACTTCTCAAAGAATTTGCAACTGTTACATATAAATGTTCCTCCTTTGAGGGAAAGGAGTAAACCAGGCATCCTAACTATTAAACAAAGGTGTTTATTTTTCTTCTTTACCTACAACATGTCTCCTATATGGTAAAAACATCCCTATCCTTTCAAAGACCTTGTGTTTGTTAAATGTGCCTCTCATGGCTGAGTGTCTATCAGAACAATCAATCTTCATATGGATTCTAGGAAAAAAACCTAATGTTGAAATCAACTGGCATGTGGGAAAGCAATGAAGAGGCAGAGAGAATGAGATATTTTCTGGAGTTTTCAATAAGGAAGATTCGGGGCAGTGATAAAGGAAGAAGCTGTTTACAAGAAGGAAGATCTGAAGATAATCTGATCCGGCTAACGAGTAGTATAGTGAGGACAAGGACTTTCGTGGCTGTTGTTTATTATTGTAACCAACCTGAGCACCTGAAACTAGGTCTGGCACCATTAAATTCTTAGCAAAGGTCTGTTGAGTAAGAGAACATGAGTCTGGCACTTAGAAGACCTCGGATCCAGTTCTGGCTTTCTCACTAGCCTTGGTCAACCCACCCTGTGAGCCTCATTTTCATCATCTATTACATGAAAGACCTGGGCTAAATTATTTCTGTGTGGATACACATTTTTTTTTTCTGCCAAGCTCCTGCTTAGTAGGGGACCTACCCCTCTGACTCCACCATCCATGTGGTTACAATGGGACCGTACTACTATACTACTAATCACCAAATTTATAAAATCTAACCCTGTCCATTGTTGACTGGTCCAGGCCTAGAAACTCCCAAGCTGGGCCAATGTGAGGTTCCCCCCCCCCCCCCCCCCCGCCAAGGAATTTCAGAACTGGAGCCAAAACACTAGTATCAGCCTTCTTCTGGTAGTTGAAGCTGAGAATATTCAAGTCTGCAACTGGTTGCTAGCCATATTCCCCAATTTGATCTGAGTGGTAGAAACAGGCAATAGATAGAAGCAGCGACACAGAAGTAGAGCAGAATGACAGATACAACCTTTAAATCCACGATCCATAGGCCCAATGCATTCCTGTCCTTTGCATAATTGGATGCCTTAGGATCCTCACATTATAGTCCCCATTTAAAAAAATTAAATTAGCCACTTAGCCATTAAATCATGTAGTAATTAAGATAAAAACAGTTAAATCCAATGTAAGTAATATCTCTTTCATTTCTAAAAGTGGAAGATTTTAAAGACTATGAAGCCTGCAAGGTGGCCAGATAGGAAGACTATATTTGGACAGGAAGCAGTTTCACTGGAGCAGACTTGAAAATAAGATGATCTGTTACAAGACCCCTGGGGCAGGGTCAAAGGAATACTCTCACTCAGGGCATCAGGGAGTTAAACAAAGTAAGTAGCTTCTTGCCTAAATGGGAAGTCAAGTCTTGGAGAAATAAGACAGAAAGGATGTTATTTCCACAATCCCAGGGAAGCTAAATGACAGACTCTTCTGTCATTAAAAATTTTGATATTTCAGGGCAACTGCGGTGGCTCATTCAGTTGAACAATCGACTTCAGCTCAGGTCATGATCTTACGGTTCATGAGTTTGAGCTCCACAACCGGGCTCTCTGCTGTCAGCAGGAACCTGCTTTGGATCCTCTGTCCCCGTCTCTCTCTGCTCCTCCCCTGTTCATGCGCTCTCTCTCTCTCTCTCTCTCTCTCTCAAAAAAAAAAAAAAAAAAAAAAAATTAAAATTTTTTTGGATATTTTGTTCACCTCGCCTCAGTCCCAGCCCTAAGATAGAGCTCCATGAGCACAAAGAGGGGAAAGGTGGTATTGGTAAGAAGTAAAACAGGAGAAAATTCAAGAACCTTTAGAGACATCTTATATCAAATTAAATAAAGTAACTAAATGGAATGTTTAGAATTTGCCTTTCTGCATATAGTTCATGTCCCCAAGATTTCCTTACTCTAAAGTGGAGCAGTTCTCCATATTCACTGAGTGACCCTAGTATGTATTTTATTGAAAGATTACCATGATTAATCAATGATTACCATGACTACCATGCAAGAAGCTCTGGAAAAGAATTATCAACATAGTTCCTTCGGGCTCTGAGATAAAGGACTCTGGATCTTCATGATCCAATGCTGGGAAGCTTTGATCTTGTGTGGTACATCTATCCGTCTTGTCCCATGATGGCTTTATCTTGGTGATGATAAAGGGGCAGAAGTCCCCCTCCTGCCACATTCTTCATGCACTTTTCTCATGGATAAAAGTTGTATTTTCCTGTCACTGTTGTGTTATTTGGTTTTAAGTGTGGAGCTGAACAGGGATTGGTACCTAATATTGAACTGACAAAAGCCGTTTCTCATGGAATCTCTGAAGAGGCACTGATAGGCCAGGTCTCCTACTTTGACACAGCAAAGAACTGACCCCATTACTCCATGGTCTCCAAAGGGGGTGGGAGAATCCCAGGATGTATAAAAGATGATGATCCATGGAGATGTAGGAATAAACTATTAGAACTTTTATTTTTACTTGTTCTGTATCTCATTCATTTCAAAAATCTTATTTTGGAATGTTTTATAATGAACATGATATATTAAAATAGTTGTATGTGTATATAATTTATGTGTTGATTTTATTTGGGGCTATATTTAAAAAATCAACAAGAGAACTATATTCCAGTCTTTGAATGCTCTTTGGAACAGGGATGACGAGACAAGCAAAATCATATTGTGCAAACAATGCTAGACTTGGTCAGAGTAAGAGAACATGAATTCAAATCCTGGTTTGCTTCTTACTAGCTCATATAAGCTTGGGCCTTTACTTTCCACATCTGCTAAATGGTATGTGAGGTTGACATGAGATAATGTACATAGGATTGAGAAGAGTATCTGGTACATAAAATTTTTAAATAGCATATAATCTCAAATTTATTATTAAACACTGATTTTCTTAGACTCTTAAATATATGACATTATTAATTGACACATAAAAAGGCAATATTTAAAATCTGAGTGCAATTTCTTGCTAGAATTTTCTACCTCTGAACATGAAATATTTTGCAGATGGATTTTGTAGATGATGTTATTCAGGTATTTCTTTATAAAGCCATGGACTGAAATGAAACTGAGCATGTGTTTTGGGATAATAATAATAGAAGAAAAGAAAGGATATCCCTTATTCTAGTGAAACTGCCTAAGGAATAATTATTACTCACTAATTAGACTAGGATATTTGGATGAATATTCCTTATCTTAAGAAAACTTACTTTGGGGGCACCTGGGTGGTTCAGCCAGTTGAGAGTCCAACTCTTGATTTGGCTCGGGTCATGGTCCCAGAGTTGTGGGATTGAGCCCTGCAGTGGGCTCTGTGCTAAGTGCGGAGCCTGCTTGGGCTTCTCTCTCTCTCTCCCTTTGCCCCTCTCCTTTGTTTGCACATGCATGCTCTCTCTCTAAAATAAATAAAAATGGGAAAAAAATTAAAAAGAAAAGAAAACTTCCTTTACAGAGTGCACTCACTCAAATATTTTGGATTGGACCTTAATACTACTTCCATGTTGTGCCATTTTGTTTTTCCATAAATGGCTTGGCCTTAGACCAGACAGGAAGGAGTTGTAAGGAAAACGCAGAGCTTGGCTAGAAGGAAAAGTTGCAGTTGTTCTTGTATTTTTATTAGGGAACAAATCCCCATGCTACTAAAGAGAAGCTGTAATTTGACCTGGGTAGCATTGCCTTTCAAAACAGGGGTTCTCATCTTTGGCGCTATTGACATTTTGAGCTGGGTAGTTCTTTGGTGTGAGAGGTTGTTCTTAGTAGCATCCCGGGCCTGCACCCCCTAGATGCCCTCCCTCACCCCACCCCCCCTACCCAGTTGTGACACTGTGAACTAAAATGTCTCCAGACATCACCAAATGTGCCCCAAGGGGCAAATTCACCCACAGCTGAGAACCACTGTCATGGAATATTCCCCATTACCTTTTTTATTGTGTTCAAGATGAAGGGAGTCTAAAGAATTAGGGAGAACTTGAAACCCAAATATAATTTTTACAATGTTTCTTGTAGAACTTTTTTAAGGTCACACTTTATAAACATATGATCACTGGCCCTATTATGCCTGAAAGCACAAATCAGACAATGAAAGTCCATCCCACTTTTTTTTTTTTTAATAAGAGCCCCCATATCTACAAGTTTTGTGAATCTTTGAAACACAGCAAGGGAAAACACCAGGATAAGTTTCTAAGTTGGAAGAAGTATGGATGTAGGAGTAAAAGGGTTGCTGGGTCCAGGGCTAGGGAACACAAGGAACACCGAACCCACAACACTGTGTATTTCATTGGTGCTACTGTGACCAAGCCCTTTGTTTGCCCTTGAATTGGTAGTGTGAGGATGGAGGGTAATTTTTCCAGTTTCTTTCTCCCTATCTCCCTCCTTTTCTTTTTCTTTAGCTTCCTTCCTTCCTTCCTTTCTTCCTTCCTACCTTCCTTCCTTCCTCTTTCTTTTCTCTTTTCCATTCTTTTCCTATCCTTCACTTCTTTGTCCCCCCCCCCCGCCCTTGTCCATGTTCTTTTTCTTATGTTTCCTTTCCCTTGTTATTATTCTAGTCAAACACTGGTCATGCAAGCCCAGCATTCTGGCTGAAAGTGGGGCTCTGATATCAGATGCCCTGAGTTTGAATGAGGGCTCTGCCATGTTCTTGCTGAGATATCTACTCAAGTGAATTATTTAACCTTATGTGCTTTCATTTCTTTGTCACTAAAACAGAGATGATACTAATAACGCCTATCTCAGGATGAGATTAGTATTAACATAGGTAAGCACATCGAACAGAAACTGGCATGTAGTAAGCACCCAATGTTACCCATTATGATTATCTTCATGTTCTTCACCAAGAAAGAAAAATGTGCCACAATTTTAAATAGAAGAGTCCAGTAACACGTGCCCATTTGTATTTATTGAGAGGAGTAATGTGTATCATTGGTCTGGGAAAGGAGAAAGTTAGGTATCTGTCTCATAACACTTTGAGGAATAATGCTAGTTTTGTGCTGGGGGAACACTGTGGACACATAAACACTGTATAGTAATAGAACATGTGTATTTCCATTGAATTTCTCCGTGAGGTATATGTGTTGCAATTGTTTGTTGCTATTGCTAGTCTGAATGCAATGTATACAGTGTTTCTATGTGACTGGCAATAAGGCAAAATTTTGAAGTACATAAATAAAAATAGAATATCAGAGGGGCACCTGGGTGGCTTAGCGGGTTAAGCAGCCAACTTCAGCTCAGTTCATGATTACAAGATTTGTGAGTTCGAGCCCTGCATCGGGCTCTGTGGCTGACAGTTTGGAGCCAGGAGCCTGCTTCAGATTCTGTGTCTCCCTCTCTTTCTGTTCCTCCCCCCACTCGCCCTCTGTCTCTCTCTCAAAAATAAATAAATATTTTTAAAAATTAAAAAAATAGAATATCAGATAAAGAAAAGAAAGTTTTGAAAAAGCTTTCTAAACAATACTTTTCTTTTTTATCAATTATTTTTGTTAGAAAAGAGAGTGGCACACTGATAACCATGTTTAAGAAATGAGTATATTCATAATGGTTACTTCACAACAATATTCAGCTAAGGGTACAGCTAAAGACAAAGAGAAATTAAGGAGCAACAGATGGATTATAGAATTCACTGAAGAATAAACATAAGTGAAATGAAACCTAGTGGTTAGAGAAATGCAAAATAAAACAACAATAAGATACCATACTGGGTGGCATTACCTTGGCAAAAAAAAATTTTTTTGAGAGAGAGAAAGAGAGAGTATGAGCAGGGAAGGGCAAAGAGAGAGACTCTCAAGCAGGCTCATCATGGACCCCCAACGTGGGGCTCAATCTCACAACCCTGGGATCATGACCTGAGCTGAAATCAAGAGTCAGATGCTTAACACACTGAGCCACCCATGCACCCCTACACTGGCAAAAATTAAAAGAGACTGTTAATATCCACTTTGAGTGAAGGTAGAGAGAAAAGGGTATTCTCATACACTATTGGTGAGAAAATAATTGATTAAAAAATGGAAGAGTGGTTTTGGAAGACAATGTGGCATCATTATTTTCCGTTATTTAAAATGTTCATTTTCTTTGACCTTACAATTTCACTTATATAAATGTTTCTAAGAGAAATCTTCGCCTTTAAGCCCAGAGATAAGTCCTTGAAGAATTTTTTCTACTAAAAACCCCCCAAATCTGGAAACAACCCATGATTGATGTCCATTCATAGAGAGAAATAGATAAATAAATTACACTATACTCACCTTTTAAAATACTGTATCACAATTCAAAAGAATGAATACTAATATTAAGAATGTACATGCATGTTAAAAAGGAAGTCAAAGGGTGCCTGGGTGGCTCAGTTGGTTAAGCATCCAACTCTTGATTTTGGCTCAGGTCAGGATCTCAGTTTGTGAGTTTGAGCCCTGAGTCACTGACAGTGTGGAGCCTGCCTGGGATTCTCTCCCTCTCTTTCTGTCCCTCCCCTGCTTGTGAGCTCTCTCTCTGTCTCTTTCTCTCTCAAAATAAATAAATAAACATTTAAAAATTTTAAAAGGAAGAATTTTTATTATGTATGTGTTTTAAAACATAAAAAATGATCTAAATATATTGTCTAAACTATTACTAGTAGTCACCTTTGAGACAAGTGAAATTGGAGTTCTCTTACTCTGTACAGTTTTTCTATAGAGCTCTAAGTTTTTACAAGAAGAACGTGTTTTAATTTAAAAATCAACAAAAAAGGCAGTTTGGTATTTTTGCCTTTGCACTTGGGAATTACTGAGATGGTATATACATACATAAAGTTAACTGTGGTAAACTTCAACTCCAATATATCTGGCTTGAGGCAACTGGTTAAGTTTTGGGATTTCTTCACCTTGATATTAATTATTTTGTGCCTTTTAAAATTACAGTTTTTAATTGCATATGATGACCCAGATTCACCTGAGCTTCCTTCATATTTTTGGAAGGCAACAGGCAACTTCTATCTGTCAACATTGTGGAGGGGACAATACTAGACCTTTTGGGAAGATAAAAGAAATCTTAGAAAGCAAAGCTCCCCTGTTTTCTCAATTTGATATTCAGAACATATACTAGGAACCTGAGAAATCCTCATGGAATAAAAGAAACACACCAAAAATGTCCAAGTATAGAATTCTTACATGCATTCAGAAGAGACAAGAGAAATGGAAAGCCCAGTGGGAATGACATTGGGAAGGATGAGGTAAAGAATCAGGACAGGTGGCCCTGGGCATTTAGCATACAAAAAGCAACCACAGACAGTTCTTGAGCTGGGAATCAAAACAAAGTGCATTATGTAAAAGATTATTTCCTCACAGCATTTAGGTACTAATAGTAGAGGGTTGAAATAAACCAACAGGGCCTGTGCAATAAATAACTGCCAGGGGTGCCTGGGTGGCTCAGTTGGTTGAGCATTTGACTTTTGATCCCAGAGTCGTGGGATGGGGCCCTGTGTCAGGCTCCGTGCTGAGCATGGAGCCTGCTAAAGCTTCTCTCTCTCTCTGCCCCTCTCCCCCACTTGCACTCTCTGTCTCAAATTTAAAAAAAGAAAATAAATTTTACAACTTCCAGAAAACATAATTGAAAATAAATAAGCCAGCCACAGAAACATCCATCAGATCACTGTGTAGTATCAGACATTTTCCCCAGGCAAATGATGATAGGTATTGGTGAAAGGTGTAACAGATTTAAACAGTCTGAGGCTTGGGGAGTAGCTGTGATCACTTCATCCTCAAGGGGCTTCATCTTCAGCGTCCTGGCCTTGTTGTTAGATAAAAGTGTGCAAAAAAGAACCAAACATTGATCAAATCTCTCTTAGCTGCGATTGTCTCTTTGGAGGTTGAAGTTATACAAATAGTCATCAGCATTTTGTTTTTCCTATTCACACTCTCCTTGAACACATGGGTGAAGCCACTTTCAAGGATGGTTTTTCATTCCATTGTTCTTGTTTATGTTTCACAATAATGTTTTATGGTAACTCACTGTAAAAAAAAATAGAAAATACTTATATTGGTCTCTGCCCCCAGTTCCGGGCAGAGAACTTTTAATACCCTTGTAATTTCCTAAGTGATAACAATACTAGGAGCGCCTCTTGTTCTAATATTTGTCTTTGACCCTGTCCCTGACACAGACCTCCTAACACTCTTATAAATTCCTAAGTGATAAGAGCACGAGGAGCATCTTTTGTTCTCATCAGGTGACTCAGGGTGGGTTCCTAGATGGCTCCTGGAAGGGACCTGGTCGTCAGAGAGACCGAACCATTATTATTAGAAGCTTGGAATTTTTCAGCCCCACCTCTTATTCTCCACAGAGAGGAGAGAGGCTAGAAACTAAGTTAATAATTGATCATGTCTACATGAGGAAATCTCCATAAAAATCCCAATGTTAGGGGGCTCAGAAAGCGTCCAGGTTGGTGAACACACGTAGGTGCTGGAAGAATGGTGTGCCTGGGGAGGGCATGGTAGCTCCACACCCATTCCCACATACCTTGCCCTACTCATCTCTTCCATCTGGATGTTCATCTGTACCCTTTATCATATCCTTTTAAAAAGAAATTGGTCAATGTAAGTAAAGGTTTCCCTGAGTTCTGGGAGCCCCTCTAGCAAGTTAATCAAACCTGAGGAGAGGGCTGTGGGAACCTCTGATCTATAGCCTGTTGGTTAGAAGCCCTGAGCTTGTGACTGGCTTCTGAAGTTGGCGCTGAAGCGAGGGCAGAGATGAGGGTGGGGTGAGGGGCAGTTTTATAGGACTGAGGCTTTAACTTGTGGAATCTAATGCCATCTCCGGGTAGATGGTCTAGGAAGTGAGTTAAATTACAGGATGCCCAGCTAGCTGGTGTTGCAGGGAAATACTTGACGTCGGGGAAAAACCTCCACCCATTTGGTACCCAGAAGTGGAGTGTGCTGTGTAAAAGTAGACACACAGGGGAGAAACACAGTAGAAAAGAACTGGGTTTTTCCCTACACAAAAGGGGGAAAACTGAGTTTCTTCCTAAATGCGCTCCTACTGTTAATCCTCCATTTTATGTGAGGCAAATGAATTGTTCCTTTAGCACTTCATTTCTAAGACTTCTGGCACCTACCATGGGAACGGCGACTTACCTCTTTACGCCTTCACTAGACGTAAGTTCCTTGAAGTCAAGTATGGCTTTCATGTCCTTTCTAGTACTGAGCTTGGCATACTGAATTAACTAATTAGTTAATGAATTCTTCTGGTAGACTTATCTTCTGCGATTTCATCAAAAATGA
The DNA here is from genome assembly GCF_018350195.1 of Panthera tigris. Lineage (NCBI taxonomy): Eukaryota > Metazoa > Chordata > Mammalia > Carnivora > Felidae > Panthera > Panthera tigris. Next base: position 64,428,463 of record NC_056665.1, on the reverse strand, counting down.
ATCCCTTGAGAGGTGCACGTAAGGACCCCTCCCTAATAAATTCTAATGATAGTTTTCTGAGAGTTCTCTCTATCCTTTACTAAGTCCCTTTGGTTTTGTAAAAGAGGATCAATATCAATCAGAAATGATTCATGTTAGAGTTAAATGAGTTACGTGCAAGTGATTTCCAAGGAAATCTGACATTGTAGATATGTGAAAAGTAAAAAAAAAAAAAACCCAAACTGGGATCATACATAAATAGAATTTATGCATTTGAATGAAAATTTGGCCAAATCTCTAACATCACTTATATATTTGAATGAATAGGAGTTTTAGAGATATAAATTCAAAATATAAATTAAAAGTTGCCCTTTTGTTGTAATAAATTACAAGTACCATATAAAATAACACTTAAAAAGCACCTACCAGACATCTCACTTTATAAGTTATTATACAAAAATAACTTGACACATATGAATATTGGGGTTTTATAAAAACTTGGAAACAATATAGACTAAATATAGAGAATAAACAAATACATTGTTAAGAATAGTATCATGGGGGGGGGGGCGGTGCCTGGGTGGCTCAGTTGGTTAAGCATCCAACTTCCGCTCAGGTAATGATCTCACAGCTCGGATCATGGGTTTGAGCTCAGCGTCTGGGCTCTGTGCTGACAGCTTAGACTCGAGCCTGCTTCTGTGTTTCCCTCTCTCTCTGCCCCTCCCCCACTCTCACTCTGTCTCTCCTTCAAAAAAATATATAAAAAAAATTTTTTTTGAATGAATAGTGTCATGGATGTTTTAAGAATAACCACATTTCTAAGATGTAGACTAGACCAAATAATGTTGGGTGTAGAAAGCAATTTTATTTTCCCAAATCAATTTTAAAAAGCTCTATGGAAATATCAGGAGACATACTTAAAATAAGCAAGGACAATAAGGCTGGTAAAGAGAGACTGTTCTAAGTCCTTGGCATCGTTTGGCAGGGGACCCAGAAGGAAGACTGGGGATGATCCAACAAAGGAAGGAAACTTGAAATAAACAAAGATTGGCTAAGACCCAGAAGACAATAAGGGTGTGAAGTGTTTTAGCTTCCTGATAAAGAGCTTTAGAGCTGGGGGTGGCATTCTCTAGTATGAAGGACAATCAGTGTCTCCTTAGGATTTAAAATCTTCCGAGAAAGAAAACACATCTGTCTGGTAGGGTAAGGACTGTCCAGATGTCAGTGGAATTGAAGTTTTCAGCATCTAATTTTTAAACACAGAATTGTTCAATTTGGTGTATATTTAGATTTTATTATGCAAACCTATTAAAGATACTATCATAGAATTCCAAAATGGACATATTTGGGGATGCTAAGAAGATTAGTGTGATTAGAGGAAAACAACAGCAGTTATTTTTATTACTTGTCATGGCATTTATTCATTTAACATCTTGTATTTTTCAAATGTTTCCTTTTGGTTTTCCATGTCTCCCTAGCTAGACTGCACATTTCTGAAAAAGCAGGCTTCCTCCCAGCACCTAACGTAGTCCTGAATATTTCTTACCTACATGTATTTTATCCATCCTCCTCTCTCTAGCCCCTGACCAGTGTTCTAATTTTCTCTAATGTAGACCATTGCAACAATCTTTTTACTGGTCTCTGAAATTTTACAATATATCTAGGAGACATGGAAAGCCAAAAGGAAACATTTAGATAACACAAGATGGTATACAAAGTATACAAAACAGATAGTAAAAATAACTGCTATCTTTTCCCTCTAATACTGACATTTCCTTTATAGCTCTCCTACCTCATCACCTAAACTTCTATATTCTTGGAATTATAACTGCTAAATTATATTTATTCATAGTTGTAACAACACAGGTAGAGGGCTGGAAGAGCCAATGCTGTTTGTTTTTAGAGTATAGCAAATAGAAGTTATAGCAAAAACGTAGTGTTGTAAGACTCCTTGAGTGGCTGTGTAGAAAGAACTACCGGGCTTTACACATGCCTAATAAACTGCGATGAAGTCCAAATGGAAGTGTGATATTGCAGAGTAGAAACAGGAGGAGACTTTCAGAAAAGTCAGAAAAAGAGAGTGGGGGAAAAAAGAAGGAATGAATGTGTCTTAGGAAACTAGGGAGAATTGAGAGAAAAGAGGGAAATGAGGAGGTGGGAGGAGAGGGGCAGCTCTCACTGGCATGGTTCCGTGGCGGAGAGTCTGGGACGCCATGGAGAGGAGTGTAGTAGACTTGATCTAGGGAGGAGCAGAGGCCAGGTGCTGAGCGGTCTACGTCCTAGACCAGAAAGATGAGGCTAAAATAAATAGGAATAAAAATCCTCTTTTGTAGGGGCAGGAAAGGATGGTGGGAATATCTTACTTTTGTATACTTGGAGGCTAGGCAAGCCTGGAGAGATACACCTACTCAAGGTTAGGAAAGGCCACTACTAGACACAAAGAGATTATTTACAGCAGGGCTTCTTAAACTTTAATGTGCAGATGAATCACCTAGGGATCTTGTTAAAATGCAGGTTATAATTCAGTAGGACTAGGGTGGAGCCCAAGAGTTTGCATTTCTAGCAACTTCCTAGGAAAACTCTGTTGCTTTGAGTAGCAAGGATTTACAGTATTAAACATGAGCATTCAAAGCATTTTTATTAAATAAATTCATTCATTCATTCATTAATGCTTCTCAATGTAGATGTCTTCTGTCGGTTTATCAAAGGCTCTAATGATGAAATTATCCTCTTTTTTTACCCTTAGTTAATGGCAACGGAGACATAGCTAAGATTAAAAGAGGGAATGCAATGTTCAGTTCAAACCAGTCACAACATATTTGAAAGCATAATGATTGTTAGGTGTCCATATTAACAACAAGATACTCCCTGTGTTGTTTACAGCAACGCACCTGCACATGAATGTACCCACAAGACACTTCTGTGATGGTGGAAGTGTTCTACATCTGAACTGTCCAGTATGGTAGCCACTAACTGTCCATGGCAGTTGAGCACTTGAAATGGAGCTGGTAGGACTAAGTTTGTAATCTTACTGAGTTTAATTAACTTAAATTTAAACAGCCACACATGGCTAGTGGCTACCAGGATCATCAAGATCTGCTAGCATTACCAAAAGACAATCAGATGTTTTTGCCTCTGGAACTGGTGATACAAGAGAATTTACGTACCTGAGGCCCACACAAGACAGCTGATAACAGCCAAGAGATTTAATCTTCCCTTGTTCTAAAGGACAATTCTCCAGCCAAGTCATCATCCACAGTAATGACTTGAATGAAATAGAATATCCCACCAAGGATCTCCTCTCTGGGAAGTTAGATATAATATCACAACACACACACACACAAACACACACGCACGCGCACGTGCACACGCACATACACACACACACACATACACAGGCTCACGTGCGTTTTTAAAGGAACTCTAGCCACACTCTTACTAATGTGTGACCTCTGGCTAGAGGTCACCTAACCTCTGTGATCTTCAGTTCCTAATACTTTCTATAAATTGGAATTGATGATAATACCTAGTGGGCAAGGGTGTTAGGAAGGTAAGTTCCTCAAGGGCATTCCAAGTTTTACAGTCCTATACAATGGCTAAGTATTATTCACTAAAAGGGAAGTCAAGTGACATATTTAAAACAAAATCCAAGGAATCATTTAGACTCTTTTGTGGTATTGAATTTGTTGCATGCACATAGCCTTGGAAATTTTATGTAACAGGTATTTCAATCCTTCATACTTATTGTAATGGGATATAACCTTCAAGGAACAAGCATGCCAAGTACATTTGGGAGAATGATGATAAGGGAGAAGTGCTTTATTTAGTAGTGTGGGGCCTGGTAAGCATCCTCCCTGCTAAGATTATGCTGAAAATAAAGGAAATCACAGACTGCTCGTTTCCCTTGTACTGGTTGTAATCTTGTGGAAACTTCCTGTAAAAGGCAGTTATAGCATTAAAAGTAAACTGATTTCACACTCACCGGATACTACCAGACCAACAATTGCAGTCCTTTGGGAGAAAAATAAAATAGCATACTTATCCTTTATACTTTGTATTAGTTTGGAAGAACATGGAAACCCTAGTGATGGAGAAACAGACTCATGCCAGAGGCAAGGAAACTATTTAAAAACATGGTTACCATTTAGTAATTCCACTGAGAGGCAGAGCTCATTAGCCAAGAGACTGGTTACACTAAAAAAGAAAGAGAAAGAAGGAAAGAAAGAAAGAAAGAAAGAAAGAAAGAAAGAAAGAAAAGGAAAAGAAGAAAAAGAAAATAAGAGATTATTCATTAAAGTACAGCATGAAAACAGAATCAGTCCCCTTTGCCCTAGGTATATTCTTTTTTTTTTTTGCTCTAGGTATATTCTAACTACAGTTTTAAAATACAGAATTAAAAAAAATTTTTTTACTGTTTATTTATTTTTGAGAGAGAGAGAGAGAGAGGGAGGGAGTTGGGAAGGGGCAGAGAGAGGAGACACAGAATCTGAAGCAAGCTTTAGGCTCTGAGCTGTCAGCACAGACCCCGACGTGGGGCTTGAACCCACAAAACGTGAGATCGTGACCTGAGCCAAAGTCATATGCTGAACCAAATGAGCCACCCAAGTGCCCCTAAAATACAAAATTTAAAATACATCTGCTAAGGGGTAATGTTTAGAAATGGAAATATGAATATGTACTTTATGCACTGTTAGAACCTCCAATGTTGCATGATTATTTTCTCTTTTGGCTTTTCAAGTACACAAATATCTGCTGAAAGCTTATTAGTGCAAGGGACAGCATGTATGAAATGCTGAACTGCTATAGTGTTATAGTGGCAATAAGAAGCCAAGGGGACTCTGAATTTCCATCACTGTGCCAGTCAATACAGCCTCAATTTAAAAATGTTTAAACATGTTTATTTATTTATTTTGAGAGAGAGAGAGAGAGAGAGAGAAAGAGCGCTGCAGAAAGAGGGAGAGAGACCTCCAAGCAGGCTCCATACTCAGTGTGGAGCCCGATGGAGGGCTTGATTGCATGAGATCATGCAATCATGAGATCATGACCTGAGCTGAAGTCACTGCCTTCAAGCTACTTAATATTTAACTGGGAAAACAAACATAAACTCATAAAAAGTTGGTTAGAGAGGAGAGAATTATCAATACAAGTGTAAAACAGTAAAGGCAAAAATAAAAGAATTTGAGAAGACGAACACTGAGTTTTTAAGATGATCACTGTGGACTGAGTGGTCTGGAATGAGGGAGAATGCCTTGAACTAGAGTACGACATGCCATCTGCCAGGGCCTCCATGAGGACAGGCCACTTTTGTTGACCTTGTGAACCTTGCTCTGATACCTACTTAGAACCCAGAATCCATTTGTATCTTCTTAAGTGTGATGACGTCCTTTACTGGCAGTTACTTGGCACTTGTGCTGTTGGCACATACATGCTTTTAATAATTAATCATGTATAACAAGTTTTTAAGTGGTTGTGGCTAATTCTCTAAAACTGAGGACAATAGTAATGAGAGCCACCTGTGATCAGCAGCGACTACGACCAGCCTCTTTCCCACAGACCCACCTGAGAAAACACAACCAAGTAAATACAAGCTCCCTTGCCCTGTTAACCCCTGACGTGGCTATGGAATCTTTGCCCAGCGCTCATTGGTAGCTATACCAAATGAATGGACTAGGAATTCAAGGTAACACTGTGATCTATATTTACCTTCTCCCACAGCGTTTTGAATCTCATTGGATCCACCTTCCCCAGCTGAAACAGCTGTTTGGCCTTGACCAGTATCTGCCTTAGCCTATGAAATACGTTGGGCCACCCTTTTCTGTGTGCTACTGGAATAGAGGTTCTTAGGTAATGAATGTGTTCAGAGATGGGAGGACACAAGTAGATGAGAGAGAGAGAAGACTGTGAAGGGCTAAGAAAAACCAAGTAGCTGGCATACTTCTGAAAAAGCACATTTGTCGGTCCCATTACAGATCTGCTGATCACAATCTTGGGAATGGGGCCAAGGAATCTGCATTAAAGCAGTTCTTGCAGTGTACTAAAAAAGAAAAAAGGTTTTATTATAGAAAATTTCAAATGTGTGAAATAATAAAGAGAATGTGCTCATCATCATCCCATAACCAATCTTGTTTCATCTCTATCCCCTTACTTCTTCCCACTCCTCACCCCACTGAATTATTTTGAAGCAAATCTCAGAATATCATTTCATCCATAGATAGTTCAATATGTATTTCCAAAAGATGAAGACTTTAAAAAACCCCGCAACACTAATACTTTTTAAAAATCCCTTAATATCATCAATCTCCAGTTAGTGTTTGTTTCCCCAATTATCTCAAATTTAAAAATATTTGTTTATTTATAAACCAGGACTCAAGGTCTTAAACATTTCATTTGGTTGTTACGTCTCTTGCACCAGGTAAGGTACAGACATGGGGATAGACCAGTGAGGCCTTTTGACCTTAGGGTAGCTGTGACAGAAAATCAGACTGGGAAGACCCCTGAACTTCAACATAGGACCATTTCTGATTGTTTCAGGGTAGAATTCTCAGAGCTCTGCAGCTCAAGACAATTGTCTAATAAGGTGGTAAGATCTTCAACAACTGGGTGAGAGGAGAGGGCTAGAAATGCACCCTCAAAAACAAGGGCACAAAAGTGTCCTGAGAGTGGCATGGTGAACATCAAAGGCAAGGAACAGTCTGGTGACTGTCTTGGTCATAGGATTGGGAACCATATAAAAAGCATTAATTTGGGCTGTTGATCATATCTTGCTCCTCTAGGTAAGTAACGTGTGTGATAGTGGCCGGCACAGTTCCCTGCACATGCAAAAGCCAAGATGCTTTTCATGTCTTCTCCCCAAAGCCTTTCATGTTTTCCCTGATGCAGTTGAACCTCAAAAGATGCAAATTTCCTCAAAAGAAAAGGAGGCCTTTGCAAGTGACCCAACATTCCTTGTACTTACTTAATCACAATGACTCTCAGAGCAATCATTTATTGATGGCTTGCAAAAGGCCAAGCCATGTGTCTAGCAAGAGTGGTACACAGAAGAAAAGCAATAGTTGTTTGTTGAGTGAACAAACAAGGCTACATTTAACCTTCAAAGCCATTGCTGCCACCACCTTGTCATAGTTTATTATAATCTCCATTTTACAAAATCAGAGTAAGAGCTAGGGCTTATTGAGCTCTTAATCTGTGCTAAGTGCTTTGTATATTATTACCTCATTAATCAGTACAGCAGCTCTATGAATTAGGTACTCTTATCCACATTTTACCCAGGCACAGAGTTTAGGTAACTTGTCTGGAACAAATTCTAACTGATGGAACTTGATTCAAATCTGAGAAACCAAGGTGGGTAGTGGTAGCAGGGAGTTATCAATACTTCCGGTAACAGGGTCTTCCCAGGAACAAGATAAAAAACACATGTTCAGGGGTAACAGAGGTAACTTCTCTCACAGAGCCTCTCACCTCTTCCAGTCACCAACATTGTCCCTTCCTTCCTCTGAGTAAGGACAATGTTGCTGCCCAGGCAAGAAGCAAGAGTTCCATAGCGAAACCTCAGAAATCAACAAGCTGGTGTTTTGGGCCGCCTGAGTGAGTTGGCCCCTTTATTCCACATTTATTAAGCACCTACTATGTGCAAAATACTCGTAACAGGCTAGTGTACCGTACTTTAGAGAGCAACAATCCTGAAACCTCCTGGAGACAGAGGACTGATGAGGAATGCTGGCTTGTTTGGGAGGTTTTCCCACTTTCCTCCTCATCAGGAATCGTTCTACCCCTCAAGGTGGAAGGAGCAACAATCTTTTTACTCTCAGGTCGCACAAACCTGAGAATGAAGAGAAAAGCATTGCACCCAAAGCTAGACTGAAAGCTCGGGAGATGCGTCAGAAACTTAGGATTCAGTCCCCAGGCTGGATCGTGTATAGGCTGGCTTTCTAGGTGGAGAAGGGATAATAGAATTTGCAGAGCCAGGAGCTGTGTGTGAGTCCTCTAGTCCCACAGACCCTAGACTCCCGGCTGAAACCCCAGCAGGTTTCTGTGCAAAAACCTTTTGAGATGAATGCATACATTGTCCTCTAACAATGCAAAAGTGACAGCTGCCTATTCAATAATCGTTCCGCCTCCGTTTAGAGCAGTTCGTGCCACAGAGGCATCTTCTGCGCTATAGTTATGCAACCTCACTCGCAGCGGGAGTTATTTCCTGTGCTTCTGGCTGCGCCAGATTCATGTAACACGCCTACTCTGGGCTTCAATGGAAGTCGTTCTCCATTAACAACCACTCTAGCTTTCGGAGATGAATGCCCTGCACAGCATACCCCTTGCGCAGTAAGAATCCAAGGTATTAAAACTAACTCTCTCTCTAACACACACACACACACACACACACACACACACACACACACTCCCGCTGTGCATGCAGCTAGGGGATTGCAGCAATGCAACCAGAGGGACAGCAGGCGGAGCTCTCTTTGTACGGTCCCTCCCCCTAACCCCCACCAACTAAAAATGAACTCATGCCAGTTCCATTCTTTGCTCTGCAAGGAACACACACACACGCACACACACACGCGCGCGCGCGCCCGCGTGCGCGGGGCAAAACAGAGCAGCCGCTAATTTCCTCCTTGAGCACACTGTCATTCTAGCCTTCCCGTTCTAACAACCCGGATATTCCAAAGCGAGTAACGGGGAGTAACGGGGAGTAACGCGGCGCAACAATGCAACCTCCCAAGCTGCTCCCCGTGCAGCTCACACCCCCGCCCCCTTTCGCAGCGTGCCAAGAGTTTGGAGCGCGCGCACGCACACCGAGCGCGGTGCCTGGCGTATCCCTCCGCCTCCCTCCTCCTTTCCCCGCTCTGTGGCTCGACAACGATTTGGGAAATGAAGGGAGGAGGGAACTACTTTCCTGAAACTTGCTATGCTGCACACGACTTCGACTTGCAGTGATTCGCCCGGAGGCCGCAGCTTTTAGCCCTACCCACACGCCCTCACAGCCCGGGTACTGCGCTCGGCAACCCCACCCCGTGCCCGCTCTGGCCCCCGGGGGAGGCAGGCGGCCGGGAGAAGTCGCCAGGGACTACTTCGCCTCCTTCTCCCGTGGGCGCCCCCGGTTCGGGCAGCGGCGGCGGCGGCGGAAGGAGCGGGCGGCGTGAGCGCTTCCGCCGCCCCCCTCACGGCTCCCCTCTGGCGGGTGTGAGGAGCTGGCCCGCCGAGCTGCTGGTGGGCACCGGCTGGTGGGGGGACCTGCGGCCGTCCTCCTCGCTCTCCCGCTGTTTCCCGGCACCCTGTCTCCTGGGCGCGCCCGCTCTACTCCGGCCCGGGTGGGGGCGATCGGCTCGCCTGTCCTGGCCTCACACGCTCCCCGCCGCCCCCTCCTCCCCCTGCTGGAGTTGTCCCGGCTGGAGCGTGTCTGGAGGAATCTGCCGCCGCGAGGCCCCTCGCTCGGTCCTGCTCGTCCCTGAGGACCGCCCCGGTCGCCGCCGGGCGCTGAGCGGGCAGCCGGCGGCGAGGTGGGAGATGGTGGGGTGGGCTCCGGCAGGACCGCGCCGCCGCCGCCCGGAGCCTGGGCTCGGCACCCTCCCGCCGGCCCCCACCGAACGGAGCTCAGCTTCCTCCTCGCCGCATCCCTGAGGGAAGCGCCGCCTCTGCTCCCGGGTTCTCCGCCCGCCCGCTCCTTCCTGGCCGGACCCCGCCGCGCTCCACCCTGGTGGCGGGAGGAGCAGCTCTCCAGTCAGCCTTCGCAGCCCCTCTCCTCTTTTTCCTTTCCACCCACCCTCCCTGGCCTCCTCGGATCCCTTGGCTGGGCGCTGAGGCGGAGGAAGAGGCTGGGGTCGCCACGGCGGAGGTTGTTGCCGCCACCCCCCTGCGGGGGTGGCCGGGGTTCCCGGCTGGGGGGGCACCGTTCCGGGTGAGGCGTCCACCATGGTGAGGCCCCTGAGCCGCTGCCCCCGCGCCCCCCCGGCCGCCGCTGCCTCCTGCCCCTCGGTGCTGCTGCTGCTGCTGCTCCTCCGCCTGCTCTTGCTCCTCCATCTCCAGATCGGATCGCGGTGAGGGAAAGATGAGCGAGGAGACGGCGACTTCTGACAACGAGTAAGCGCCTCATTGATCTTGATTAGTACCCCCCCCCTTCCTTTCGACGACCCCTCCGAGACTTGGGTGCCGGAAAGCTTGCAAACCTGGAGAGTTCGGTGCATCTTATTCTGGAGATAACGTTTGATTTTTTAGCCATTTTATTTAATGGCAGCACCCCCCACCCCCCATGCATTTAGTTGCTCACTTTTGGGGAGGGTATTGAATGTTGGGGTGGGATGGCAGTTGTACGTCCATGAGATGGAGTAATGTGGATGGATGGTGGCGGGGTAGAAATTACCTCTTTGCCTGGAAGCCCCTGGCTTGTCCTTTTTCACTTAACATACCTATCAACATAACCTGAATATCCATCCTGTTTCCTTTATAGCTATTTCACTTGGAAACTAGTGTGTGGGAGCACCTCCTGCAGCAAACTGCTCTTGAATCTTAATTCGATGAGTCAGTGACTCTTAAATACCGATTAAGCCTCCCCCCCCCCCTTAAACTTATGACCTGTAAGCTTCATGTAAAAAAATGGAACTAGGGAAACATTTTTAGAATTTAATGACATTAAGGACACCTGGAGTGTAGGAGATGTTGAACTGTTATATTTTACCTTTGCGAATGCTGGACATGTCTTTACCAGGAGCATAGAAGAATATTGAATGTTAATTTTTATCCTTCAGCTGTGTTGAGAAACACAATTTACGTTGGTTTAACAGTATTTACATTGCTGAATATGTTGATTACTTCATTAACTTCTGGACTGTCATGGTTTTAAGTTTTTATTTGGGCTGTTTGTTTTCCAAACGTAATACGTTGCCTTTTAAATATTTTTTGCTTTAAAGTAACGGCTGCCGGAAGGAATAATGGTTGCGGGAACAGTTTTTATTGAGACCGGATTTAATATTCATGCAGAATGTTTGCATCGTTTCCTTGTAATTAAGTTCAAGTTTTGTTTATCTCTGGAGGATTGGAAAGAGTTAAGAGAGGACTAGTCCTAGGATGCATTCCTTTAAATAAAGTGCATTCCTCGAGTCAGACCTTTTTGAGTGGACTTTTAAATCCGAAAGCCTAGGCCTGTTTAACGTAAAATAGCTTGAGAAATGCCAAGCGGCGTTTCTTCTCAACCCCCCCACCCCCAACACACTCTTATGATGAGCGGGTGTGGGAGAAGGTAGATTGCTGCAGTGTCAGTGCAGTCTAGAAGCAGAAGTGGCCGCCATGTTCTCTCTCTTTTTGTGAATCGCCCTCATTTGCATAGCACACTCTTCATTCATAAAAAAATAATTAAACATCCATCACCTTGGACATCTTGAAAGGATTTCCCAAGATAAAAATTCGAAGCTTGACGGTCTGTCTTCGTGTAGGTTTTTGAGTTCAGGGAGTAAGGAGAATTCGAAGTTACAGGTTAAATTCAAAAACATACGCACACACAAACAACTACCCCTGTTCTCAGAATGTTGACACAGTTATGTGGGAAATATCAGTTCGGGGAGGTGCTGGGATCACGTGATCGCCTCCATTCATAAAATACCTGGCTGTCCATTCACAGTGCAGTACACTGTCTCATTGCCTTCCGCAGATTAGACCTACTTTGAGAGAGATCAAGAAGTATCTCAGATAACGCTTAGTTAGGGGAAAAACTGCTAAAAATCCTGAACGGAATGACGATCATTTTTACTGTTATCTTTTAAGAAAGTAGCCTGGATCAAAATGTCAAGTTCTATTTGAGAGATGGAAAAAGGCGAATTACCATATTTAAACTAAAATACTAATATTTCCTTTTTGGATGCATCTATTAGAAAAACAAATGAGGGAATGTGAATTGACACGTGTAAAATAAATTGTTTCTAAATGGGCTCTTTCTAGAATACTTGGCCATGGACATATTAAGAATCCAAGTTTTTCAAAAAGGTAGTGAAATCAGGTGGATGATACTGCTGTTAACACTGAAATGAGTAAAAGTTCCCAGTAGTTTAATCCTAAATATGTTGATATTTGAAACACCAAATGACAAGTTTTACTGAGAGGATTGCTTTTTAAAAAAATTTTAAATTTAATTAATATAAGAACTTGGCAATTGGCTCACTCACTCAGACTTTTAGATTTCTGCTTTCATGAATTTCTCCTGCTTTATTAATATGTTATTTCCTAGGGGCTTTGTTATGTTAGTTTTGATAGAACAGAAAAATATGCTTTAGCGTATATATTATTTCTCTAGGAGACGTTAATTCTCCCTGGGGACAAACTCTTGGGGGTTTTATTTAACATTTTTTTTTTATTTTAGGAAGTGATGTGTTCATCTGGTAATCAGTTTTATTAGAGCCAACATTGTACATTAGCCAAATCACAAAGTGTGAACTTCTTTGGAATGTAGCTTTTATTCCAACAATTTATCTTATTTTTAATATATACAGTAATGTTTTGAAGTGGCAATTTATTGTTTATAATCATATATAGTTTGAAGAAACAAAAAATATGTATGTTATTGTAGACGCCCTTAAAGCCTCAGCATAGTAAAACTGCCCTGTAATACAGATTTTATTTGGGCCTTACATATATTTTTTTCCCCACTTTTCTCCTTTTTTAAAAGCCATAATCAATAGGAATTTAATTACATTAGAGACTGTTCTTAACACTTAAATGTTTTTTCCACCTGATTTCGGCCTTTAAAAAAAGTGAAAATCACCAATATCTTGGGAAACTTAACTTTTTCTAGACAAATATTGTGGTAAAATCCAGTAAGGCCTTTAGAGGCCTCATTTTGAAATCCTCTAGTACGTGCTCTGTTATTTGAAATTAAAGTTCTGTGTAGAAAGACAGATAGCTCTCAAAAGTTGATTGTGTATATGTATGTAATCAGTAACTAATGAAGGATTTGTTATATGTAAGACTTGATCTTACGCGATGTCAAATTTAGGGAACGATTGGTAAAAGTCTGCTTTTCTTTTCCAAACTTCAGTAATAACTGGAACTGCATTAAAAGTGTTATTTAAAAAATAATTTCCTCCTTGCAAGAGTAGTAATTTCAGATAATGTACAAAATAGTCTTTAAAGGGAGTAGGTAATAATTTGTGTATTTATTATTCAGATAACAAGTCTAAACATTTGATATACTATAATTAAACCTTTCCTATGATGTTGATGATGAATCCTATTCATTCATTGTATTTTTACTATGTTCCATGCACTGTAATGAATTCCTTCTTTATGATTTTATGGATATATCCGTATCCTCTGTAGAGTGGAGTTGCATAGTAGAAACTATCCTACCCTATTATGTTGTGACTTTTCTGTATCATTAAATATTTCGTAGAACAGTTTTTGATGGCTGTATTATGTGCAGTATATAATATACGTTAGTTTGAACCAGTTAACTATTTTATTCCTGAACAGTGCTGCATTTGATCCTGAGTTCTGTCTTCATTTAAATCTTTTACTCTTTCCTTGAGATAGTCTAGGAGTGGACTTAAAGGAGATGCAAATTTTAAGTTTTTTCTGCTAAATTGCCCTCTAGAAAAGAAAAACTTAGTATATGAGAGTGCTTATGTCTTGAAATGTCTGTCCAGTTCTTTTTGAAAAAATTTTTGCCAATTTTGAAGGTGGAAATGAGATCTTGTTCCTATTTTTAAAGTGCTGGGTGGTAAAATAAAATTGATTAAAAATACCCAAAAAACTAGTTAGGTTGTTTTGGGCAACCAGACTGTTTTTAAATACCATATTACACATAGAATTAGGGGCGCCTGGGTGGCTCAGTTAGTGTCCAACTGAGTGTCCAACTCTTGTCATAATGTCATGGTTGGTGAGATCAACTGCCCCTGGGCCCTGTGCTGATACTGTGGAGCCTGCTTGGGATTCTCTATCTCTCTCTGCCCCTCCCTCACAACTTCCTCTCTCTCTCTCTCTCTCTCTCTCTTTTTCAAAAAATAAATAAATAAATAAATAAACTTTAAACAAATAGAATAAAGTCATCATATAGAAGGTTTTTGCAGATAATTTACCTCTTACCAACTTTCATGCAGTATGGTTTAATGTAAAGAGCATTGGACTTGGAATTGGGAGATGCCTTTTTGTCATTGTCACTAATTCTGTGATTCTGGACAAGTACAGCCTTTGTGGACTTCTGTTTGCTTGTTTCATTTGAGCAGCTTGAACTAAGCATCATTATAAGCCCTTCCTGTACTAAATTACTGTAAAGTAATACAGTGATAGGCACATTACAAGTCGCCAGACTACTTGTAACATGTGCATTGGTTAATTGATTAATTTTATTATATTGTTTTTGACATGTTTAAGCAAATAAAAGACTTCCAGTAGAAATCTGGTAGGAAGCTGAAGTAAGAGCATGAATTTTGAAGAACCAAGATACAAAATTTGAAAACACTTGGTACCTTGATAATCTGTTAAGACTTTATTATTTTGGGTTTAATAGCCATTTGTTTTTGATAATATATATACACCTCATAGATGTGAGAACTTTGTACTGCTTTTCTTTTTCTTTTAAAGAAATATGGCCTCTGGATGAATAAGTGAGCAAAAGGCTATTGGGCTTAAACACCAATTTGAATAGTTCTAAAAGGAATGTCCTAAGAAGAGACTAGCTCTCATGCTTTACTTACTGGCTAAAAAGTGTCAAAAGTAAGTCTTTTCATTAGGTTTTTCATACTAATCATATTAACCTAAGACTAAGGGATAATTTTACAACTTCATTAGTTTAAGAAGTTAATGCAGGTAATGATTTTTTTCATTCTTTAACAGTTAGATTTAATTCACTATTTATGAAAAGTTTTGTGTCATAGCTGCATCTTAGAGTCCAGAGCCAAAGTCATTACAAATCCCTGAGATGTTTTTGTGGCACTCAGAATGGTTTGAAATGAAAAAGATCTAGTGATGTATTTTTGTTTAAGCATTGTTCATTATTTTTGTTAAAACAGTTCATTAGCATTGGGTCTTAGACTGAGGTGTTAAATTGCTTAGACATAGGGTTCTTAGAATTGAGAGTGTTTTTTACTAATCTCTAATTGAACCTTGCTTACATTTATAATTGAAGGAAATTCCAACAAACCATAGCAGCATCAGAGGTACTTGTGACAGGGGTTAGTTTCCTAGGGCTGCCCTAATATTAACAAAGCACCACAATACTGGATGGCTTAAAACAACAGAAATTTATTGTCTCAATTCTGGAGGTTGAAAGAAAGTCCAGGAATGGCAGGGCCATGCTCCTAGTAAGCCATTAGGGGAATCCTTCCTTGTCTCTTCCTGGCCTCTGGTGGCTGATGGCAATCTTTGGCATTTCTTGGCTTGAAACTGCCTAATTCCATTTTCTGCCTTCATCATCACATGATGTTCTCCCTGTGTGTCTTCACGTGGCCACGTGACATCAGTCATTGGATTAGGAGCCTCCTCTAGTATGACCTCTTTTTTTTTTTTTATATAATTTAACTTTATTTTTTATTTTTTAAAATTTACATCCAAATTACTTAGTATATATGAAGCAATGATTTCAGGAGTAGATTCCTTAATGCCCCTTACCCATTTAGCCCATCCCCCCTCCCACAACCCCTCCAGCAACCCTCAGTTTATTCTCTATATTTTTATGAGTCTCTTTTGTTTTGTCCCCCTCCCTGTTTTTATATTATTTTTGTTTCTCTACTCTTATGTTCATCTGTTTTGTCTCTTAAAGTCCTCATATGAGTGAAGTCATATGATTTTTGCTTTTCTCTGACTAATTTCACTTAGCATAATACCCTCCAGTTACATCCACGTAGTTGCAAATGGCAAGATTTCATTCTTTTTGATTGCTGAGTAATACTCCATTGTGTATATATACCACATTTTCTTTACCCATTCATCCATTGATGGACGTTTGGGCTCTTTCCATCCTTTCCATACTTTGGCTATCAATGGTGCTGCTATAAACATGCGGTGCATGTGTCCCTTTGTAGGGTAGTTCTATTTTTAGTTTTTTGAGGAATCTCCATACTGTTTTCCAGAGTGGCTGTACCAGCTTGCATTCCCAACAACAATGCAAAAGAGATCCTCTTTCTCCGCATCTTTGCCAACATCTTTTGTTGCCGGAGTTGTTAATATTAGCCATTCTGACAGGTGTAAGGTGGTATCTTGTTGTGGTTTTGATTTGTATTTTCCTTGAGCATTTTTTCATGTGTTGGTTGGCCATCTGGGTGTCTTCTTTGGAGAAGTGTAGCATGACCTCCTCTTAAATTAATTACGCTTGCAGCAACCCTATTTCCAAATGAGGTTGTATTGAGGTAGAGGGTTAGAACTCAACACATTTTTTTAGAGGGATATTAATTCAACCTATAATACCAATATAAATCAGATTTTTTTTTCTTACAGTACAATTGCTATTCATTTGTTACAGATACCTTGAAATAGCACTTGTAGTCATCACTACTTTGAAGTTACAGTAGGGGCACCTTGTGGGTTCAGTCTTTAGAATGTCCAACTCTTGTTATCAGGGTCATGAGTTCAAGCCACCACCCCATTGGGTGTAAGGCTTACTTAGAAAGAAATGAATGAAGTTAGTTATTAAACCATTGGTAGAGCTTATAAATATTTTAGTGTTAATAAAATATATATTACTATATCAAAATTAGAAAATATTTTGATAATTATTTCAGTATAATTTTTTTAAGTTTATTTATTTTGAGAGAGACAGAGACAGTGCAGGTGGAGGAGGGACAGAGAGAGAGGGAGACAGAGAGTCCCAAGCAGGCTCAGCACTGTCAGCATGGAGCCCCATGTGGGGTTCCATCCCATGAACCATGAGATTATGACCTGAACTGAAACCAAGAGTCAGATGCTTAACCGATTGAACCACCCAGGTGCCTCTAATTTATTTCTTTTGTGTTCCTGTGTGTTTTAAGTCTTTAATGTTCTGAGAAGGGGGCCATAGCCTTCACCAGATGGCCAAAGAGATCTACTGGCACAAAAGGTTCAAATCTCCTGCTATAGACTGAAGCCCAGAAGGTTGAACCCCATAGATAGAGTTATAAAATAGGAAGATTAAGAAACATGAAGGGTAGGGGTGTCTGGGTGGCTCAGCTGATTAAGCCTCTGACTCTTGACATCACCTCGGGTCATGAGTCAGGTCATGATCTCATAGATTGTGGGTTTGAGCCCAGGGTCCGGCTTTCTGCTGAGAGCGTAGAGCCTGCTTGGGACTCTCTCTCCCTTTCTTTTCTCTTCCACTCCCCTGCTGGCGTGCACACTCATTCTCTCTCTCTCTCTCTCTCTCTCTCTCTCTCAAAAAAAAAAAAAAAAAAAAAAAGGAACATGAAGGGTAAAATGAACAAGTCCAACATACAGCTAACAGTTCCAAAATAAGAGATTAGGGAGGAGAGGAAATATTCAGAGATAATGGTTGAGAATTTTCAAGAAGTAGCAAATCAAATTCAATTCACTGAACTAAAAACAAAGCCTCATAGTCAAACAGGGTTTATCTTGAGATTGCAAGAGTGGATCAACATGAGAAAACTGATGTAGTTTATCACATTTGAAGATTAAGGAAGAGAAATAATACAGTCTTTTAAAATATTTTTAATATTTATTTCTTTTTGAGAGAGAGACACACACACACAGAGTGTGAGCGGGAGAGGAGCAGAGAGAGAGAGGGAGACACAGACTCCCAAGCAGGCTCCAGGCTCCAAGCTGTCAGCATGGAGCCTGATGAGGGGCTCGAACCCACAAACCGTGAGATCATGACCTGAGCTGAAGTTGGGTGCTTAACTGACTGAGCCACCCAGGTGCTCCACAAATAATACATTCTTAAATGCCAGAAGTGAAGCATTGTCATTCAGTCTCTGCCCATAATATGGAAGTAAATGTTAATAATTTAAGTAAATTTTAATAATTTACATATTTGTAGTATGCGTTCATGAATATAGATTTATATTTCTACTTCCTAGAATTGTAGACTTAATATTTCTCATTTAAAATAAAGATGTTGGATTTGGTCAATTTTAGGATATCTTTTAGTATAAAGGTTCTAGAATTCTAATAAAACACTAATATCAGAGTGTTTTATTTAGCATAAGGTCACCAAGCTTTTTTATCCAGTTTTATTGTGAATTACATTGATATTTTGAGTTTGCAATTAGCGGTCAGTTTTGGGTTTGCTTTCATGATAATATGTAAAAACATTACAGAATTTTAGTTGCTTGAATTAGATATATGGCTTTCTTAGTTTTTCAGGACAGATACTATTAGTAACTTTGTTTGAGAATTTCAGTGCAGGGGCATTTGGGTGGCTCAGTCAGTTAACCCCATCTGACTCTTCATTTTGACTCAGGTCTTTGATCTTGCAGTTCCTGAGTTCCAGCCTCATGTTAGGCTCTGCACTGACAATGTGGAGCCGACCTGGGATTCTCTCTCTCCCTCTCTCTCTGCCTCTCCCCTTCTCTCTCTCTCTCTCTCTCTCTCAAAAATAAATAAACTTAAAAAAAAAAATTTCGGTGCAGTGACATTTGAGTGCCTGCTAGGTACTTGACTTTTCCTTAGCCCTGGAGGTGCAAAGATAAGTAAACCCTGATAACTGCTTTCACTATCCAAAAAGGGAACTAGATCCCTGTGAAACGTGATGTGTGTTCTGTGTCTGCAAATTCTTCAAGGCTCAAGGAGAAAGTGATTCTACCTGGCAGCGGATGGCAGTGTGGGAGTTGCGTGAAGGACGGCTTCAGAAAAGAGGTCGGATTTTACGAGTCAGCCAGAGATAAGGATGTTTGAAAGGGGAAAGGCATTTCAAGAAGGGAGGGGAAAAACAAAACAAGAACAAGCATGACAGGGGAAATAGAAAGTTTAGAGAAAAGCAATAACTTTTGGGAGACACTTATTTGCAGGAGTGGTAGGGGGATATGAAGCATGTTGGAGGCAATTGTGAGAAGTCTAGATTTGCGTTTAAGTTTGTGTCAGCAACCTTGGGGCAAAAGGTGGTGGCTAGGCCTGGTGCATGACACCCAGAAGATGAACGTGAAAGAAGTTCCTGAAAATCTGTTTTTCTTAAGTTGAGGAAAATTTATTTTAATTGGTCAGTGAAAACAATTTTGAACAGAATTCCCATTAATTTTTCAGATAATACACTAAGAGTTCACAGAAAATTTGTTCTTTGAGCTACCCTCTCTCACTCCCACTCCCCACTGCAAGTCAGTCAGGATACTTCATGAAAAGCACCAGTTTATCTTTATCGTGGAGTCAGTGGGGAACTATTAATTTAAGCGAGGGAGTGATATCAAATTTGTGTAGAAGGCTGAATACCAGGACTCATTTGCACAGTTGATTGGAGGGAGAAGGAAATGAACTACAACTGATGAGGAAGATGTAATAATCAAGACAAAACAGCTGGAAGAAGTGCATTTGGAACTGTTGGGGATGAATTTGTGAGGCAGTTCAGATGTCCAGATAATCACTTGACTGGATGTGAAGGAAGGAGTAGGAAGAATGTGGGATGACTTCAGCATTTTAAATTTAGGCCTCTGTGATGTTTTTAAATGAAGTGGGAAGAGACAAAAGTTTTTAATGGGAGAACAACTCAAATTTGGCCTTCTAAAATTTGCCTACCTAAGTATCAAGTTAGAAAATGCCTCATAGAGTATTTTAAATACAGGTTTGGTGCCCACGGAAGGTTGAGAAGGTAGAATTTAGAGGTGATGTCTTCAGTATTTGTAATAGTTGAACCAGGGAGAAATTGCCCAAGGAGAATATTAAGCAGTAATGGGAAGATGAACAGCGAGAAACAGCAGTGTTTTTTAAGAGACAGCAAATGACAGAATAGTCTTGAGAGGTAGGAGAGTTCGGAGGGAAAGTATTAAAAGACAAAATGGGAAGTAATGATGTGGAGACAGCAAAGAGTAAGGTTATACACATTCAGTGGGGGAGGTGGGAGTTGAGATTATTGTAGGATGGGGTGATGTTAGTAGTGGAGAGGAAGAGAAAAAAGCATTTAAGGAAAGGTTGAGTAAAAGGCAGAACAAGGTCCAGGAAAGAGAAGTCTACCAAACTCTTTTACTGCTTGTCAGAAGCTGTGCTAGATTTAATCCTGCTAATGACCATGTGAGCTAAGTATTATCCATAGTTTATAGAGGAGAAAACTGAGACTTAGGAACAGTTTAGTAATTTGCCCACAGCCACACAAGGGAGTAAGTGGTAGACCTGAGATTCAAATTGCATTGTATTTGTACCACATTGTACCTCATACAATTAATGGCCAGATTTTATTTTATTTTATTTTATTTTATTTTATTTTATTTTATTTTATTTATTTTATTTTATTTTTAATATTTATTTATTTATGAGAGAGAGAGAGAGAGAGAGAAGGCATGAACAGGGGAGGAGCAGAGAGAGGGCAGAGAGGATCCCAAGGAGGCTCCACACTGTCAGCACAGAGCCCCACGTGGAGCTCCATCTCACGAACCATGAGATCATGAGATTATGACCAGAATCAAAATCGAGTTGGATGCTTAACCGACTGAGCCACTGAGGCGCCCCACCAGATTCGATTTTAACGAAAAAGATGAGGTCGAAGTGATCGGTAGACACATAGAAGTGATAGCTGTTTTGAGGGACTAGAAGTTTTGGTAAGGTTAAAGAGCATGCAGAGTCGAAGTGGAAAAAATTGAAAGGTAGATTTTGGTCAGAGAAGCCAGACTCCAGAGTAATGACAGGTTAAAGAATATTAAGGTAGAAACAGGTTGTTGGGGTAGAGGAGCCAGGATCTGCTAGAATATTTATTAAAAAGGTCAACAATATGGCTGTTCTAAGTTGCTGGGTTGGATGGTATTAGGAGTTGAGGTGGAGAAGAATCTTGAGCCAGCACCAATGTATTTAACATATGTGTGGTATGAGTGACTTAGAGTGGGAGTATGAATGCTGACATCTGCCTTTACCATGTGAAGAGAGGGGAATAAGGATTTTGGAATTGGAAGTTGAAGAAGGAGGGTGCCATCGGGAGAAAGAGAAGAGAGCAAAGGGCTTAGCTGGGAAGAGTTGAGAATATTGGAAATGATAGGATCTCAGGTAACAGTGATTCTATCAGGAATGAGGGATGTTGGGAATTACGGATGTTGGGAGTTAGAGAAGGGAAGATAGACATCTGAATAAATTATGCAGATTAGGATTTTATTGAGAACTTTAAGGTTTTTTAAGAGGCTAATCAAGATGTTGACAGAAACCGTAGGGTTTTATCTAAATACATTATACTGTCTTTGGCAGAAGGTTTTATATTGGGGGGGGTACTCTAGCCTTAATGTGGGTAGAAAGTCCTTTTCAAAACAAAATTCACTAAATTTCTATAATTAACTTGGTGTTCACAATTAACATGCTCCTGCAATTACTGCTGGCTGTTGTGTTAAGACTTTGGTAAATCTTTGTGCTTGATTCTCCATCTGTAAAACCAGGATAATACGTCCCTACTTTGGAGGGATGTTAAGGCAAAGTAACCTCCCCCCGCCTGCCCCGCACACATTTTTTGACTAGAGATAAGAGAATATTAAAAAGGACTTTCAGTTCTTGAGAAGAAAGGTACTATGTTCATGAAATAATCAGTGCTCATTTTCATTTAGCCTAAGGTAGTGTTATATTTTAAAAAGGATTATTGACCTGCTGGAAATAATTGTATTTCAGATTAAATGTTAAAAAAAAGCAGCTTTGTGGAAAAACTTAAAATTTAAAACTTCCAACAAGCAAAAAATATAAGAGTCTATGTTGTGAACATTTTTTTTTATGTTCTGAGCAAAGAATGAAAGAAGAGGAT
The DNA here is from genome assembly GCF_018350195.1 of Panthera tigris. Classification (NCBI taxonomy): domain Eukaryota; kingdom Metazoa; phylum Chordata; class Mammalia; order Carnivora; family Felidae; genus Panthera; species Panthera tigris. The sequence continues at coordinate 64,406,655 of NC_056665.1, read as the reverse complement.
TAATAACTACTATTGGGTAAGACACTAGGGCAAAGACCTGGCTCTAGCCAGTTTTTTGTTCGGTACTTAATACAACTAATGATACAAGGAGTGTATTTCTAGAATTATTAAAGCAATTTTAAAACCGGTGCACATTTTGTAAGTCTGAGTAGATTTGACATCTCTGTCATTTTCAATGGAAAAAGTCATCTTAGTTGATTGCAGGAGTTTTGAAATATCATTGTATGGAAGGCATAAAATCTACTTTTGTGGGAGAGAAGGGAGAGGAAGTTTTTTTTTCAGCTTATTAAAGATTTAGACACTTAATTTTTTGCAATCGTACTCAAATTAAGATTTCTACTTAATAGGTGAGATAGGCTAAATCTGCTAATTAGCACTTCATTACTTTGGATTTAGTATCTTAACTTGAATTTGGACAGCTAAGGTCTGTAAGCTTATGTTCATTTTAGTCACCAACAACTAAAGCAAAAATCTGTTTATATTCTCATGTATACTGATTAGCTTATAATTCTGAAACTATAACTTGTTAATTAAAAATAGTTTTAGATACGTAATTACTTAAACTTGGTTTAGGAATGAATTTGATATTCATGAGTCAAGACCTTGAATGAACGTAAATCAGGAACTTAAAAATATGTTGATGAAAATTGCATATACTTTTTTTCTTGAGAATTATTTAATCCAAAAAACCCAAGCTTAATTAGCTTAGTAAAAGTTAAGAAAATATAACAAATAAGTTTAATAAATGTATCAAATTAAGATATTTTTCAACTCCATATTATCACTAAAAAGGAAGGGGAGAGTCAGAGATGAATGAGAGAAATTGGCCTCTAAACACTTTAGTTTTCCTGTTTTTCATCATTTTGATACTTCTGGAGAGAGCAAATTTAGCTTCTGAGTGAGCCAAAAAGAAAAAAATTATCTGATGTTGTATAGACCCTATTGCTGTTGAGTCTGAACCTATGTAATGTCTGCAAGGCCTCCACATATGTCACAGAAAAATAGTTTGACTTACATTTACTGGCTAACTTTGAGCCCCATTTTTGCATTTACCCTGTCTCAAATAGTGATCTAGGTAGTAGGAAGAAAACAGTGAAACTGAGCTGAATCCTTTTAATTGACTGCTGTAGTCTGAATGTTTGTGTCCCCCTGCAAATTCATATGTCAAAATCCTAACCCTCAAAGATGATGATGTTAGGAGGTGGGGCCTTTGACAGGTGCTTAAATCTTGAGGGTGGAGCCCTTCCTGAATGCAGTTTGTGCCTTTAAAAAAAAGAGGCTCCAGAGAGATCCTAGCCCCTTCTACCATGTGAGGGCACAGTGAAGAAAAGTCCACAGCTACTGGAAGAAGGTCCTCAGCTGACCATACTGGCACCTTGTGCTAGGACTTCCCAGCCTCTAGAACTGTTAAGAAATAAATTTTTGTCGTTCATAAGCTACCCAGTCTGTGCAGTTTTGTTATAGAAGCCTGAATGGACTAAGACACTGACTTTTCTTTGTTTTGAGGAGGACAAGGAGCAATAATTACTTTAAAGAAAGAAAGAAATAAAAAAACTCAGCACAATTTTCAGTTGCTTTTGTTCCATACATACAGTTTTTACTTGTTTCGTTAGTGTACATACAAATATTTATTATTCATTTTCACCTGATACACTAAAAGAATTTCTATGCTTATGCATAGTTTTTTTTTTTAGTAATTATTATAATTTTAATGCTTCTGTTTCATCAAGTTGTAGTGTAAGTTTACACAGCTCTTATTAGTGAAACTTGGTTTCTAGCTCTTTGCCTTTATAAATAACATGGTAGGAGCGCCTGGGTGGCTCAGTCGGTTAAGCACCTGACTTCGGCTCAGGTCATGATCCCGTGGTCCGTGAGTTCGAGCCCCGCGTCGGGCTCTGTGCTGACAGCTCAGAGCCTGGAGCCTGTTTCAGATTCTGTGTCTCCCTCTCTCTGACCCTCCCCTGTTCATGCTCTGTCTCTCCCTGTCTCAAAAATAAATAAAACGTTAAAAAAAATGTATAAATAACATGGTAACGAGCATCTCTTTTGCATATAATTGTTTTCTTCTGTTAATTTCTTAAGATGGATTTATAGAAGGGAAATAACAATGTTAAAGAGTATAAGTGTTTTAAAAAAATTTTATAAGTGTTTTATTTTTTGAGAGAGAGTGTGAGCAGGGGAGGGGCAGAGAGGAAACACAGAATCCAAAGCAGGCTCTAATCTCTGAGCTGTCAGCACAGAGCCTGATGTGGGGCTTGAACCCATGAATGCAAGATCATGACCTGAGCTGAAGTCGGACACTTAACCTACTGAGCCACCCAGGCTCCCCGAAGAGTATAACTGGTTTTTGTTTTTTTTAAATTATTGATATAAATTGCTGTTTCCAAAAGTTCATTTTTTTTCTATTGTGGATTATTTATAAATGAAATTCATTCTCAGATTCCTTAGATTTAATTTTTTACCTTGCAGTTTTTTATATAGCTCTCAGCATGGGATTAACTGACAGCTTATACTGGAGTGATTACCAGCATTGTCTTAAAATTATTTTTTGGATTTAGTCTTCATAACAACCATTTAAAAATTTTTTTTAATGTTTGTTTATTTTTGAGACAGAGAGAGACAGAGCATGAATGGGGGAGGGTCAGAGAGAGAGGGAGACACAGAATCCGAAACAGGCTCCAGGCTCTGAGCTGTCAGCACAGAGCCTGACGCGGGGCTCGAACTCATGGACCGTGAGATCATGGCCTGAGCCGAAGTCGGACGCTTAACCGACTGAGCCACCCAGGCACCCCAATAACAACCATTTTAAATGTTACTACCATTACTGTACTTCCATTTACAAAGATGAGGAAACTGAGGGTTAGCAAAAAAGTTAAGGAATTTGGCAAAGATTACGTACCTGCAAAAGACTCCAGAGCATGTGCCCTAAAACAGGCTTTTAACCTTTTGACTGTGATAGCAAAAAGTACATTATACCTTTTGACATACTGTAAATACATACATGCATTCATATACATACACCATTTCGTAGAGCAGATTAGACATACTGTGATGACAGAAGATGATTTTGTATTCTGTTTTTTTCAACGTTTCTTCATTTTTGAGAGAGACAGAGCATGAGTGGGGGAGGGGCAGAGAATGAGGGAGACACAGGATCTGAAGCAGGCTCCAGACTCTGAGCTGTCAGCACAGAGTGCGTAGCAGGGCTCGAACCCATGTGCGATCATGACCTGAGCTGAAGTCAGGTGCTTGACCGACTGAGCCACCCAGGCATCCCTGTATTCTATTTAAAAAAAAATTTTTTTTAACGTGTGTTTATTATTGAGAGACAGGGAGACAGAGCATGAGCAGAGGAGGGGCAGAGACACAGAATCTGAAACAGGCTCCAGGCTCTGAGCTGTCAGCACAGAGCCCGATGCGGGGCTCGAACTCACAAACTGCAAGATCATGACCTGAGCTGAAGTCAGGTGCTTAACCGACTGAGCCACCCAGGCGCCCGTGTATTCTATTTTTTTAAATTGAGGTATAGTTGACAGGCATTGTTAGTACGTTAATTTCAGGTGTACAACAGGATGATTTGACAACTCTGTATTGTTGTGCTCTGCCCACCACAGTAAGTGCAGCTAGCATCTGTCACCATACAATGCTATTATAATACCACTGACCGTATTCTCGATGCTTTACTTTTCATCGCCATGACTTACTCATTTCATAACTGGAAACCTATATCTCCCACTCCCCTCTACTACCCCTTTGTTTCCACCCTCTGACCCCCCTATTCTATATAAAAAACAATGCTGGTCAAGACCTTAAGAATCTCCTCTTCTGAACTACAGTGTATGTGGGGTGTCCTCTGAGGATGTGTCTCTTTAGTGGTACAAAAAGATTGATGTTTATGTTCAGCTTATTATTTCATGAAAATAAGGGATAATACTGAAAGGCATAGGATCCTCAAGGGAGTGTATTTCAAGGTCAAGTTGTGAGGGATTTCAGGGGAATTCAGATTTGAATTGCTGTAGCTAGATTATAGATAATAAGTGTTACATCCTTCTTAGATTTCTTCATGAAATATCCTGAATGATAAGAGAATGCATCCCAAAGCAGTCTTAAAAAAGTATGTAATTGTTTTAAAATCTAGAAGACTATCTCAAAGATTCATGTGAATCTTGCATTTTAATACTATAGTTGCATTTCCAGTATTAAATGTTTTTAATTATATTAGAGAAAAATGGAAAGTTTTTAACCATCCATTCTTTGCATGTTTATATTCTATGGCATTAAGGTGTCTCTAACTTGTGTGTCACATTCCTGGGAGGAATTGTACTCTGGTGAGAGGTAGCATTTGAGGTACATCAGGGTGTTGCTCCTGAGTCAAGGGCATGATTGTATACTACAATGATAGTGGCTGCCATTTTCATACAAGTAGGAACGTTTGGATCCAGCAAAAATTAATATAAACTTTTTGAAGTACAAAAACAATACAAGCAGGAGCATATGGGTGCCTCAGTTGGCTGAGTGTCTGACTCTTGATTTTGGCTCAGGTCATGATCCCAGGGTCTTAGGGCTGTGGGGGTTGAGCCCCACATTGGGCTCTTTACTGAGCTTGGAGCCTGCTTGAGATTCTCTGTCCCTCTTCCCTCCCCCAAAACAAAAAACAAAACAAAACAAAACAAAGATATAATTACATTGTAGGAGACTGGGAAGACAACAGGCAATTACCCAAAGAAAAATTTTCATTTGTGCACTTACTTATAGTAAAAGTATTATAAAGGCAAAAGTATATTGAAGTGATCTTAAATTTTAAATTTATTTTTATAAAAACTTCAAGTAGATTATAACAATTTATATAGACTATGAACTACCTATTTTGAAAGAATAGAATTATGCTAATTGGCATTCTGGAAAATATGCAAAGCTGCCTAGAAAAGAAAACTGATTTTAGTCTTGGTTTTACCATTTACTTACGTGACTTAGAACAAATCTTCTAGTGTCTGTGCTAATGAAGACACATTTCTCATCGTTTCCCATCCATAAAAACTCTTGCCTAAAAATTGTAAGTAAATAGATTTATTTATAGATGAATTTTGATGTACTTATAGGGAAAAAAGGAGGGTTTTCTAGAGGATTGGAATAAAAAAGGGAGATAAAGTGGAAGTCACACAAAAAGAAAAGGTTTTTAGCAAACTTTAGGGAGAGGAAGAAAGCTTAAGGAAAATGAGCCTGGGCCTGTTTTGGGTGCTACATGAGATGTTTAAAATGTGTGTTAGCTGAGTGAAAGGTTATATAACATATATATTGCTAAGTTTTGCAAAATATCTGGGTAGTTAAAATCAGACCATTAACATTTAAGTGATGTATCAAATGGATTAGAAAAGTGACCTTTTAGAATACTGTTTGCAACAAAGTGATAAATTCACAAGGATGTTGAAATCATGTAGGGGAAGGAGGTCGATCCTAGGCATTTTTAAGTGATCAGGGGATGGTAAATGAGAATTCATTATACAAGACTCATTAGTTTAAAAAGATAGGTATTATTGATATTCTGTCTGTTATCTGAGCATGCTTTCCTTATTGCTTCATTAATGAGGATAGTGTAATTTTAAGAATTTTCATAAACTCATGTTAAAACAATGTTTGGTACACAGTAAGCACTGTTTGCCAATATGCATTCAGATATAGCCTCAGTCTCAACCTTATTTTCTGTTTTTAAGTTCATTCCTCGTTTGCAGTAACAACTTTATTGTAGTTGCAGAGGAATTCCTGCCTGCTTTAGTATATTTCCAGCCTTTGAAATCATCCGACTATAAAGGAATTGTGGAGAAAAAACACATTTTTACTACTAGTTTTTAATTGTCTCTCATAGTTCTTTCCAATTGGTTTTATTACTTTACTGAAAGATACTTTTTTCTCCCTTAAAATTTTCCTTATTTCCAATTGCTACCGTTTGGTCCTTAATGGAATCCTTTGAGAATCTAAAGCATAGTTTCCAATAAAATTTTCTGTAATGGTAGAAAGATTCTTTTTGTGCTATCCAATATGGTAGCCACTATGTGGCTCTTTGGCTGAGTACTTAAAATGTGGCTTGTGGGACAGAGGAACTAAATTTTTAATTTTATTTAAATAGCCGCATGGGGCTAGTAATTCTTGTATTAGCATTTCTAAACTTTCAATCCAGCAAATTTTTGAAAACAATGACACACTCTTGATTCAGTCTTCTCCAGTTTATTGAAGAAATTTCTAGTTATTTTTAAATAGGGAGGTAGCTGAAGTAGTGTATAAGCTTTTTCCAAAGTGTGGTATGTAAGATAATTTTAGTTGTTTCACAAACATGGTGTTAAATTAAATTGACAAGTTATTCTTTTTTCAATACTTTTTGCATCTTAATTAAGTTAAAGTATGTGTGTATGTGTTTAATAAGGAATAACATTAACCTCAATCTCTGGTAGACAGCCAATATTGTTTGGCTTGTACTGTATTCAATTTCATAGTTACCATCTATTTATGGATTTAATATTTTAAATTGGCTGTAGTGATTAAAACCTTTCAGGAACATTTTTTGTCTAATTCATGTGGTATCACATATAAGGCAAAAAGTTGATGATGGTTGTGAATGTCAAAACAAAAACAAATTTGTGACATACTGATTTAGTGGAAGGACGATTCGATTGGTAGAGAATCAGCAGCCTTGCTGTGCCACTAGTTTGCTGAGGCAAGTCTGGGTCTTTTTTAGGTATGGCTTCTGCTTTGACAAAATGGGAAAGAGGTTGGTTTAGAAATGAGAAAAGATGTAAAATGTTTAAATTTTAATTCCTGTGTAGTTAACATATACAGTATTGTATTATTTCAGAGATTGACATTTTTAAATGTATTTTATGCAGTAATAACTGATAAAGCATACCATTTTTGGCAGTAGCTAATGTGTATTAAGCATTTTGCCGTATGTCAAACATGAATTACTCTCAGTTAATCCTTGATTCCAAAGTAGTTGACATACAGCCGTCAGTCCTTTTTTAAAAAACTTCGGTGGACAGAATTGGACTGTATATTATCTTGGTTCATAGTGTCGTCATTGGTTTATGTATGGACCTCTGTAGCCTATTACTTTAATTTTTCATTTACTTGATAAATACAGTCCAATCCAAGAATCAGGCATTAGTGATAACTAACATTTACCTAATGTGCATCTATCATATTTTCTTGACTTCTTTCTTCTCAGAGGTTACTGTATCCTGAGTTATGTGTTTACCATTCTTTTCCTATTTAAAAAAGAAAAAGTTGGGTCGCCAGGGTGGCTCAGTCAGCTGTGTGTGCAACTTTGCTCAGGTCATGATCTCATGGTTCACGATTTGGAGCCCCACGTCGAGCTCTGTGCTGACAGCTCAGAGCCTGGAACCTGCCTCATATTCTGTGTGTCTCTCTCTTTGTGCCCCTCCCCTGCTCATACTCTGTCTTTCTGTCTCTCTCTCTTTCTCTTAAAAATAAATAAAACATTAAAAAAATTTTAAAAAATAAAATGAAAAAGAAAGGTTTTTTTTTAATGTTTATTTTGGGGGAGGCATGCATGGGGGAGGGGCAGAGAGAGTGGGAGACACAGAATCTGAAGCAGGCTCTAGGCCCCAAGCCTGATGTGGGGCTCGAACTAATGAACCGTGAGATCATGACCTGAACTGAAGTCAGATGCTTAACCAATTGAGCCACCCAGGCACCCCAAAAAAGAAAAAGTTTTATATACATGTATGCTTAAACAAAACGAATATGTTTTACTTATATGTCAACTCCTGGAAGTTCATTTTTTAAACTGTTGATTTTATTTATACTCAATGGTATTAAGATGTATCCAATTTTTTGGTATACATTTTTATTCATTTGTATTGCTATATAACATTCCACCGTGTGAAGTGACCACAATTTAGACACTCTTGTTTAAGGGTATTTGAGTTGTTTCCAGATATTTGCTATCATGAATATTACTTACTGTGAAAATTTTTATAAAATGCTTCTAATACATACGTGCTAAAGGTTCTCTTGATTATATACTTAGGAATAAAATAGTTTGATTGTAAGATATGTTGTGAATTTTAAATTTACAAGGTAATGCCAAATTATGTCCCAAAGTAGTTCTGCTTTGTACTCTTACTAACAATATAAAAGACCAGGTATAAAATTGTATTTGATTGTGGTCTAATGATTTTTGCTAAAATGTTTTTCAGTGCTTACTATATACCAGATACTGTTCTAAATACATGAATTAATAAATTGTTTTAATCCCACAACAGCCCTGTTGGGTAGGTATTGTTATGTCCAATGAGGAAACTGAGGCATGATGAGGTTAAGCTAATAAATAAAAAAGAGCTGGGATTCAGATTGGTGAGGTCAGGCTAGAGTCCACCCTCTTAACTGATGTGATGTACTTCTCCAAAATACTGATATTTGTGCATTTATATTCTCTATCCCTTTTCCCCTGCCTCTTGGCCTATATGTGCTTGTGAGGGTGAGTGTTGGTAATTCTACCCTTATGTTATTGTGTTAGCATTGTCTGTTGTGTGGTCTTCCTTAAATAAAGCAGTTTCTTCGGGTGCCTGGGTGGCTCGGTTCAGAGGCCGACCCTAGTGAGTTGAAGCCCCACATCGGATTTGCTGCCATCAGTGTGTGCCTGCTTCAGATCTTCTGTCTCTCTCTCTCTGCCCTTCACCTGCTCATGCTCTCTCTCGCTCTCTCTCTCAAAAATAAACAAACATTAAAAAAAAAAGCTGTTTCTTAAAAAGATGTTTTCCTTGTTGCTAGAATGAGTAAGATGGTTCAGATGATTTGTAGCATTTTGGGCTCTAATATTTTATAATTTGACTTCCTCTTCCTCTTTTTACGCAGTTCATTTTAATTTTAGAATAATCTTATATCTGTTTTTCTCTTTTTAGTATAAAATGTGAAACAACTTAGTATGCTGCTTTATTTCATTGTACAATTCTGTATTAACTATTTTTTCACAGAATATTTTAAATGTATTAAGCAGCTAAAAGAATTCTGGAGTGGACTTGAATGTATACTAATCTCCACATAAGCTTTTGGTACCTAACATCTCTCCTTTTTTTTTTTTTTTTTTTTAATTTTTTTTTTTTTTAACATTTATTTATTTTTGAGACAGAGAGAGACAGAGCATGAGCAGGGGAGGGGCAGAGAGAGAGGGAGACACAGAATCCGAAACAAGCTCCAGGCTCCGAGCTGTCAGCCCAGAGCCCGATGCGGGGCTCGAACTCACGGACCGTGAGATTGTGACCTGAGCCGAAGTTGGACGCCCAACCGACTGCGCCACCCAGGCGCCCCCATAACATCTCTTAAACAGATTGATTTTTTTTTCTTTTAACATTTCTAGGTAATGTCCTTGGGATAATTCTTAAGGCAATCCTTTTTGTTTATTATCTGTTAGATGCTAAATAGATGGGTTTTTTTTTATTTGTTTTACCTTTAAGGTACTGAGTTTTTTTTTCTTTTTTTGAGATAAATATTATTCTAAAATTTAATTCTAGTGATAGGTAAAGAACTTATTGGCTTAATAATTACTGAATCACAAAGTGCCAAGCCCAATAATAAACACCTAATTACCCATGTATCTTGCCAAAGTACGGTATTACTTAATGTTCAGATGTTAAAGTGTTTAGGTTCTGTAAAAACCGTGTTTAAGGGGGCGCCTGGGTGGCTCAGTCGGTTAAGCGTCGACTTCGGCTCAGGTCATGATCTCACGGTCTGTGAGTTCGAGCCCCGCATCGGGCTCTGGGCTGACAGCTCGGAGCCTGGAGACTGTTTCAGATTCTGTGTCTCCCTCTCTCTCTGCCCCTCCCCTGTTCACGCTCTGTCTCCCTCTGTCTCAAAAATAAATAAACGTTAAAAAAAAAAATTAAAAAAAAAAACCACAAAACAGTGTTTAGGCCTTTTTTTTAACTGAAAAAGGGAAAAATCTTTTAATTCAAATCCATTGTGTGTATGCTGCATATTTTCGTGGTAGTTAAATGTTTTAGTGCAACAGGCCCAAAAGGATCAATCACACATGCTTTGGAATGGTTGGGTGATAGAAGCACCAAACAGGGAGACCATTATGCTGCAGCATTTCTTATTAATCAGACTTAGTCCCTCTACTGGATTTTACATTGCTCTTAGGTTTGGCACAGCCATTAATGTTGATATTGAATGAAATAGTCATGACAAACATTTATCAAGTATTTATTATGCTACAGAAAGGATTAGAACTAACATTTTTGAGGTTTCCTGTGTGTCAGGTGTTAATATGGTACGTAGGGAAATAGATAAATAAAATCTGGATTTTGGCCCTCATTGAATTATCAATCTAACATTAGAAATACGTGGTTTTTTGATAGTGAAGAACTTGGAAATACTGATTTTTCTATTAGGAGAAAATAATATTTCCTAGAAGAGTGAGAAAGCTATTCAAAGTAGTAATGACTTCATTTTGAAGAGGAATTTTTATGTGTTATGCTTATTAACTTTTTAGCTCAGTGGTCTTGTGATGTGACAAAGTGGCTGCAGTCTTAACTCATTACCTCTGAAATTTGTGTGTAAGATAGATTATGTAAGAAAGATAAAAGATTTAGTGTCTGTTAATTTAAAGCTAAGGATCAGGTGAATATTGTAAACTTGGTGTTTCTGTAAATTTAGCCTTCATATATTGTAAATAAAGTTTTACATATGAATGATACTTTATTATTTATAGAATTTGTAGGACTTTAATCTTTTTTTAAAAATCATTTCTTTCTGTAGGAAGAGCTTTGAAATGAGTAATTTGTAACTATTCAGCCCACTTGGGGTCAGGCTTTAATGCAAGAGCCTGAGATGTGTCATTCTAAGTCCGATAAATTTCTGATTAGAAGACTCAGGGGCATTTTAGGTGAAGCACACGGTTGGGGTTCCAAACTCCTCAAATAACTTGTTATTAACCAACTGAACTATAATTTTTCTTCCTTTCTTCTGTTATTTGTGCTAAAAATTGGAGATTTTATGGGTGAGAGGTCAAGGTAGGACCAGTGATAGGATTGTATAAACGTGTTGGTGTGTCGTTGCCTCTTACCATCCTATATATCTTGAGAAGGGCTGTCATTCAAAGATGTTGCAGCTACTAGTAGGTTAAGCTAGTCCTCATATTACGATGTTGCTTCACAAAATTCTAATGGGGGTGTGTGTGTGTGTATGTCACTTTGAAATCATTTTAGACCTACAAGTAGGAAAAAATGTATAAAAGTATATTCTTCAGCTAGGTTCCCAAAATGTTAACCTCTTACACAGCCAGATCGGGAGACTAACACTGATAAAATATTACTCAAGTTTCCTCAGTGCCACAGATGTCCTTTTTCTAGTTCAGGATACAATCTAGCATCACATATTGTATTAAGTATTTATGTCTCCTTTAATGTGGAACAGCTCTTCAGTCTTTTCTTTCATTAACTTTGAAATTTTTGAAGAGTACCGACCAGGTATTTTGTAGAGTGTTTCTCTGGGTTTGTCTGATGCTCACTGGTGATGAAATTGAAGTTAAGCATTTTTGGCCACATTGCTGTAGAGTGATGATGTCCTTATGCTTCAGATCAGAAGGTCTGTGATAATGATATATCCCATACTGATGATAATGAACTTTGATCATTTGGTTAAGGTGCTGTCTGCCAGGTTTCTCAGCTGGTAAATTCTCTTCATAATAAGCATCTTCTGGGAAGAGATACTTTGAGACTATATAAATATTCTGTTATCACACACTTGCCCACTGTTTTTAACATCTGTTGATTTTTGCCTGCAACAATTATTATGACATTTGCTAAATGGTGATTTTCTGTTTCCATCATTCCTTCTGCTGTTACTAATTGGAATTCTATAGAGAAGCTTTCTCTTGTTCCTACATTTATTTAAGTATTTCTATCAGTATGGAGTTTAATCCATTGCTATCATTATTTTGATGCTCTTTTGATCCAGATTTGGCCATTGGGAGCCTCATCAAATTTCACATTTTCTATGTTCCAGCTAGGTGTTCTCATTGCATTAGGCTGAGGTTGGTGGTATCCATTTTACAGATGAAGAAAACTAAGCTGAAATTTAAAAGTTTTGTTCATAACACTCAGATAAATGTGATAGAGAGTCGGGACATAAATTCAGGACTTCACAGTTCAGAGTTTAGATTCTTCTTACTCTCCTAAATTACTATAAATTTCCTTTTTTATACTGGTCTTTTTCATTAATTTTGTTATTTGTCTTTCTTAGCAAGGACAGGGCACAATCTAATTCTAATATTCAAGAAAATTATTTGCTAATAATAGGTATAACTTTCAAAGCAGAAAATAGTCATTACAATTTTAAAAATATATATTACATGCCTGATATGGGTAAGGCAGTGTGCTAGACATTGGAAGTCTTTGACTACGTGCATACGTGTTTTATGGGGACATTGTGCTAAGAATTTTTTTTGTTTACTGTGACTTTCCCCCCCTCAGTATGTAGTTAAGGGGTAGAGAGAAACAGGTATGGCTATTGTAAATTAATTTATTATCCATATGGTTTAGGGATTTGTATATTATATACAAATATATATAACATAATTATATAGTATTTAAATTTATGTTTATTTATATGTGCCTCCTTTCAGTACACTGTCATTTCATAATTTTACTGATACGCAACCATTAAATGACACGTTTGCCTATTCACACTTAAGCGCTTTATGTTGTTGCTTTTAATTCTTACAGTAATGTCTTAAGTTGATATTATTTTTCTCACATTCTGGATGAGCAAAGAGACTTAAATGGAGTGACTTGCTTAAGATTATAAAGCTTAATAAAAATACGGTGGATTTAGGGGCATTTGGGTAGCTCAGTTGGTCAGTCATCCGACTTCGGCTTAGGTCATGATCTTGGGGTTCAGGACTTCGAGTCCTACGTCTGGGTCTTTGCTGTCAGCATGCATTTTCACTTGGAATCCTGTGTCTCTCTCTCTCTTTGCCTCTCCCCCTGCTCTCTCAAAAATAAACAAACATTAAGAAAAATAAGGTGGGGGTGCCTGGGTGACTCAGTCGGTTGAGTGTGGGACTTTGGCTCAGGTCATGATCTCGCAGTTCATGAGTTGGAGCCCCTCGCTGGGCTCTGTGCTGACAGCTCAGAGCCTGCAGCCTGCTTCAGATGCTCTGTCTCCCTCTCTCTGTCCCTCCCCATCTTGTGCTCTGGGTGGTGCTCCAGGGTGGCTCAATTGGTTAAGCTTCTGACTTCAGCTCAGGTCGAGATCTTGGAATCCCTGTGTGAGGCTGTGCTGACAGCTCAGGGCCTGGAGCCTGCTTCAGATTCTTTGTCTCCCTCTCTCTCTACCCCTCCCCTGCTTGGCTCTCTCACTCTCTGAAAAGAAAAAAAAAAAAAAAAAAGAGTGGATTTAAACCCAGTGTTTACACTTTTTACTATGTGAAGTACTGTTTCTGTCACATATTTTGTTTAGGCTTTCAGAGTGTCCCTTGGTTCTGATGTTGAGGTGAACAAGCCCATCCTGTATGCCTCTTTAGGGGCTTTTGAGTTCATTTAGCCAACTTTGAAGGCCTAGCTCTGTCACCAGTTTTGGTATCTTAGACTTCTGTAAACCACTTCTGTAAAATGAGGATAATAACTCTGTTTTGAAAGGTTATTGTGAGGATTAAATGTACTCCATGTAAAGTATGGTACTGTGTCTGCACATAGCAAGTACTGAAGTGTTAGCTGCCTATTTATTAGTAGCAATAGAAGTAGTAATTAACTCATTACAAAGAAACATTAAAAGTTCATATTATAAAATAAACACTAATACATGACAAACATTTACACTGTGCTACCTGGGAAATTGTACAAGCCTTGAGTATTTCATAGAATCAAAGAAATTTAGAATGAGAAAAGATTTTGATTAAATAGGATCTATTTTCTCTGGTTTTTTTTTTTTTTTTTAGATGAGGGTACTAAGGACTGGAATGATAAAATAAATAACTCACCCCAAATATTGCAGTTGCACTGTGTCAGTCTAAGTGGAAACTGGCTTTGTGACTGTTCAGTTCTTTCCCCTGTTGATTTTTTTCCCCATGTCCATGGAAACCCCAATCTCTATTAAGGAATATAATTTGTTGAGGATGTAATCTTTTTTCTTTATTTATAGGAATCATCGATACTAGTACTCAACACTGATTTCTAAAATACAGCCAATGTAAGTTGGAAGAGAAATAATATAATTTGCCTTTTTATGGTTAAGAGCCTATGATAGCATAATAATGCTTTTGGTCAGAATCCCTTTGAGCAACTGGTCAATGGAAAAGTTTCTCTAAAAGCACTGTTCAGATTTTCATGATGGTCAAATAGAAGGTCTCCAGCAATAGTTTATTTAGCTTTTGGGGGAATGCTTATTTGTTATTGTTTTAGAAATTTAAAAGACAGAAAAATGCAAAGAAGATGAAGGTCATGTGTATCCTTATCCACAATCACTGTTACCATCTTTGTTTTTCTTTTTACTCCATTATTTTTGTGGTGGTAATTGTAATTGAGTTGTGCTATTAGGTCTATTCTATCTAAAGATAGATGACAGATGAAAAAAGTTGTATTTTAACCTTGGTTATTTAGGACATTTGGTTGAGCACCATACTCACGAAGTTAATGACTCTCTTTGTGGACCAGCAAACTACATTTTCTTTCATAAGCAAAAACAGTTGTTTGCAAAACTAAATCACTTAAAACAAATGAGTGCAAATTATTTAGCACCTTTTAAACTAAAAGGACTACTTAAATTGTGATCTTTTGGGGCAGCTGGGTGGCTCAGTCGGTTGAGCTTCCGACCTCGGGTCAGGTCATGATCTCACAGTTTGTGAGTTCGAGCCCCACATCAGGCTCTGTGGTGACAGCTTGGGGCCTGAAGCCAGCTTCACATTCTGTGTCTCCCCGTCTCTCTTAGCCCCTCCCCTGCTCGTGCTCTGTCTCTGTCTCTCAATAATAAATAAATGTTAAAAAAAATTAAAAAAAAATAAATTGTGATCTTTTTACCATCATTCAGGAATATAATTATAGAATGGATGACACATTAAAAGGGGACGCATTGAATGCTTTGGCTAGTGAGTGAGCTTAGCCCATCACCTAACATCCATATCTAAAAGTTTTACTATACACGCACATAACCATTGTGATAAATTCATAATCTACCACTATGATGAGGCATTTAGAAACTAGGTTAGATGAGGAAAAGTTGTAGGTACTTGTCAGATTGAGCTTGGAGAAGAGTTGATTGGTGAAAAATACTAGCTGTCTCCAAATAATTGGTAAACCTCATAAAATATTAGGAGTATACTTAGATTATATAGAATATACTTAGATACTCTTGTCCTTCGGAGTAAAACTGGAAACAGTGAATTAAAGTTAAAGGGTTATGTAAATTTTTGTTTTACACAAAAATGATGCCATTTGGTTAATAATGAAATGGATTATATGATGAAGTCTGTAGTTTCTTGTTAGTTATTTTCAAACTGAAACATGAAGGATTGGTCATCTGTGTGGATTTTTTCAAAAGGAATGCTTTGTTGTGTGTCAGGTTAGTCTAGATCTGTCAGATTCCCTATAACTTCCTAGGGTCCATGCTTTTATTTTTATACACTAAATACACCACCTTGTTTCTGAAGTTTCTGTCTTCTGAAAAATGCATATTTTTTGTATAAACACAAAATGCATAGCTTTCAAAAATACCTTATACTTTGAGATTTATGGATGAAGGAAAATTTGTCAGTTCCCATTAATCTCAAATATTTTGTGACTTCTAAATTTATGCATCTCTATGAAACCTACATCGTATCTATCTATCTATCTATCTATCTATCTATCTATCTATCTATCTATCGGAATGAAAAAGCTTTCACTTCTTGTTTTAAGTAATTGACTCTTAATACTTTCTGAATTGTCATATTCCATTGGACACTAACATTACTGAGATCATCCATGGTCTGTAATATTGCATACATGGTCCATAAATAGATCCTTTTGAGAAAGGGTGTGGGTTTACTGTATAGACATTCAGCTTTCCTTATTCTGCCCAAGAAGCCATAGATAGTATCTTTGATTCATTCCAGCTGTGTCTGGTGTAAAAACTGCTAAATGAGTAAGTGGTGTTCTAGCTTTTGGTTTTTGAATCTTGGAAAGTCTTGAAAAGTCTTATCTATACCTAGTTCCTAATGTCAATGGGAAATGTATTCTCTACATCTTTACTGTAATCTTTCACTCATTACAACTTTTGAAATGAAAATTTATAGATTATAACTTGTCTGATGATGATTAAAATTTGTTTGATGTTGGTTTTTATTTCCCCATTGCTTGTTTTTCCATGTAGGGGACCATGTTTTGTAGGTTTATAAGGGCCTTACTGGCTTGCTTGTTTTCTTAAAACTACCATGTATGAGCACCACACTGCCAGTTTATTTATTTATTAAAACTTTTTAAAAATTTTTATTTACTTTTGAGAGAGAGAGACAGAGTGTGAGTGGGGAGGGGCAGAGAGAGAGAGGGAGACAGAATCTGAAGCAGGCTCTAGGGTCTAAACCGTCAGCACAAAGCCTGATGGCAGGGCTTGAACACACGAACCATGAGATCATAATCTGAGCTGAAGTCAGATGCTTAACTGACTGAGCCACCCAGGTGCCCCAAATCACAATTTCAGTTTAAATCCAGGATTGCTCACAGTTAAAAAGTACCTTCTAAGTTTTAGTGTATTTCTGTAAAGTAAACTGGGTTACTGAGCATTTTTGGGTTAGTGGATGAAGAGGTAATGAGCGTTATATAAAGGATGTGTTAAGGTGGACATGTTTACTTTGTCAAATAGAATTACAGGTTTCAAGATTTGCTTCTCTATAGGAGAGGGAGTCATGATTGTGGAATCCTGTTTTTTAAGTATGTGCTATTAGCTTACATTTAGACTTATGGAATCCTAGAAAAATGAAAAAGGTAACTGGTAGAGAATATTTACTCCAAATATTTCTTACTTTTACATAAATGAAACTGGGGGTAAAGAGTGACCTTTTTTTCCTGTATAGTCACAGCTATTTAAGTTGGGGAACAGGATCAGAATGGCATGGGTTTTAAATCCTTGCTATCACTTTCAAATGATGCAAATCACTTAAAAATTTTGAAACTTGAGTTTTCTCATTTGTAATATGGAATAAACACCATTTTGCAAGGTTATTTTCAGAATTAAGGAAAATATCTTTAAACAAATGCCCAAAATAGGCTAAGCAGATCATAAAAGCTAGATATTTACTATTAAATGTTTATCATTAGACCTAGGATTGCTTTGTTTCGTTTAGGTACTTTGATTATTTTGTGATTATAAAAGAGGAAATAAAGGTAACCTCTAACTTTGCTACTTGTAAATTTTTCCAGATTGTTTTTCTTTTTAAGGGATATTGTACACATTTAATCTTTTTTATTTGTCCAAAACTGGCTCTTTAGGGTTTGGCCTGTTACCGTGAATGAAGTATGTACCTTCTGCAGGGTTTTGAGCAAGAATCCTATGACCTGACTTAGGTGTTAAAGATCACTCAAATGTTCTTGGCCTCTAGGTATACTTAAGACTTCTCATTTGTTTTGTTGAGCTACCTTCTTCTTTCCTAAAAAAGTCCGTTGATATTTTAAACTGAATTTCCAATAAATAGAATTTAGATAGAATGATCATCTTTATAATAATGAGTTTTGCTTTTAGAAAACAAAAAGTCTTCATTCATTCAAGTCCTTTATTCCCTTCTTTAAAGTTTTACAGATTTCTTCATATTAACCCTGGTTTACTAGATCATTTTTATTCTAGTAATTTTATATTTTTTATTATTGTGAATTGTCTCTTTTTATGTTATAATTTCTTAACTCATTGGTAAATAGGAAAGTCAGTTTTTTATTATTTCTTATATTCATCTACTACACTGCCACCTATTTTTTAAATAGACTTTATTTTTTAGAGCAGTTTTAGGTTCAAAGCAAATTTGAGAGAAGGTAGAGATTTCTCATATGCCCTCTACTCTTAACACAGGCCTAGCCTCTACCATTGTCAATAACCCTTACCAGAGTGGTACATTTGGTAGGATGGATGAATCTGCGTTGATACATCATTACCACCCAGAGTCCTTTATTTACATTAAGGTTTACTTTTCGGGCTGTACATTCTTTGGGTTTGGACAAATGCACAATGCTATGTATTCATCATTATAGTGCTGATGTAGAGTAGTTTCACTGCCCTAAAAATCCTCTGTACTCTGCCTGCTCATCTCCCCACTCCTCCAGCCCCTAGCACCTACTGATCTTTTTTTACTGTCTCCATAGTTTTGCTTTTTCAGAATGTCAGATAGTTGGAATAATACAGTATTTTAGACTGGCTTCTTTCACTTAGCAATATGTTTTTAAAGTTCCTCCATGCCTTTCCATGGCTTGATAACACATTTCTGTTTCAGACTGAATAGTATTCCATTGTCTGAATGTACCACGGTTTATCCATTCGTTTCCTGAAGGACATCTTGGTTGCTTCTAAGTTTTTGGCAATTATGAGTAAACCTGTTATTAACATCCACGTGCAGGTTTTTATTGTGGACATGTTTTCAAATCCTTTGGGTAAATACCAAGGAGTGCAGTTGGCCGATTATGTGGTAAGAGTATGTTTAGTTTTGTAAGAAATTGCCCAACTGTCTTCCAAAGTGGCTGTACCATTTTGTGTTCTCACAAACAGTTAAATAATTCTTTTTGCTCATGAGCATTTGGTGTTGTCAGAGTTCTTCGTTTTTGCCATTCTAATAGGTGTGTAGTGGAATCTTGTTCTTTTGATAAGATGACATAAGATGAGGAGAATCTTGTCATATGCTTATTTGCATTTGGGTATCTTTGGTGTGGTGTGAAGGACTTTGATCCAATATTTATTTATTTGGGGTTTTTTGTTTGTTTTTTATTTTAGTTTTGAGAGAGAGAGAGAGAGAGAGGGAGTGAGTTCAGGGGAGAGGGATAGAGGGAGAGAGAGAATCCCATGCTGTCTCTATGTTTAGCGCAGAGCCTGATGCGGAGCTTGATCCCATGACCCTGGGATCATGACCTGAGCCAACATTGAGAAACCTACGCTGAACTGACTGAGCCGCCCAGGCACCCCTGGTCCAATATTTAATCACATTGTTTGTATTATTAAATTTTAAGAATTCTGTGTGTATTTAGAACAAGAGTCCTTTTATAAACTGTATCTTTTGCAAGTTATATTTCCTAGACTGTGGTGTGTCTTTTCATTCTTTCAACAGTGCCTTTTTTTTAGCAGAAAATTTTAATTAAGCACAGCTAATCAATTCTTTTTCTTTTTTTAAATGGATTATGCCTTTGGTATTGTATCTAAATAGTTCTTGCCAAACCCAAGGTCATACAGGTTTTTCTCCTATATTATTTTCTAGGAGTTTAATAGTTTTGTTTTTTACACTTGTGTCTGCGATCCATTTTGAGTTCATTTTCGTGAAGGATGTGAGGAATGTGTCTAGATTCCCTTTTTTTCTTTTTTGGCATGTGGATGTCCAGTTGCTCCAGCACTATTTGTTGCACTTTGCTCCATTGTATTGCTTTTGTACCTCTGTCAAAGGATAATCATTTGAATATATTAATATGAGTCTGTTTGGAGGCTGGCTGTTCTGTTCCATTGATCTGTTTGTCCTTTCACTGATGACTTGATGACTATAACTTTATAGTAAGTCTTTAAATTGAGTAGTGTCAGTCCTCGAACATTGTTCTCCTTCAGTATTGTGTTGGCTATTCTGGGTCTTTGCTTCCCCATATAAACTTTAGAATTGGTTGATATCCGGGCACCTGGGTGGTTCAGTCGGTTAACCATCTGACTTCTCAGGTCATGACTTCATGGTTTGTGAGTTTGAGCCCTTCATCGGGCCCTGTGCTGTCAGTTCAGAGCCTGTAGCTTGCTTTGGATTCTGTGTCTCCCTTTCTCTTTGTCCCTCCCCCACTCACACTCTGTTTTTCTCTCTCAAAAAATGAATAAATGTTAAAAAAAAATTAAGAATTAGTTGATACCCACAAGAAAACTTGCTGGATTTTTATTGGGATTGCATTGAATTATAGATCCAGTTGAGAAGAACTGGTATCTTGACAATATTGAGTCTTCTATCCAGGAACATGGAGGATGTCTCCATTTGTAGTTCTTTGATTTCTTTTGTTAGAGGTTTGTAATTTTCCTCATATAGATCTTGTATATATTTTGTTAGATTTGCACCTAAGTATTTCATTTGTTGGGGTGCTAATGTAAATAGTACTGTGTTTTTAATTTTCCAATTATTTGTTACTATTATATAGAAAAGTGCTATAATTGCTTATTAGTCCAGAAGTTTTTAAAAGATTTTAGATGATGATTCTCTCAGATTTTCTACAGAGATAATCACATCATCTGTGAACAGACATAGTTTTATTTCTTCCTTCTCAGTTTATATGCCTTTTATTTCCTTTTCTTGTCTTCTTGAGTTAGCTAGAATTCTAGTACAGTGTTGGGAAATCTATACACATTTAATTTTATTTTCTTGTCCTACTGCATTGGCTACAACCTCAAAATGTTGAAAAAGAGTGGTGAGAGGAGACTTCCTTGCCTTGTTCCTGATCTCAGAGGGAAAGCTTCTAGTTGCTCATCATTAAGTATAATGTTAGCTGTACGTATTTTATAGATATTCTTTAAGATATTCCCTATCTACTTGTAGATTACTGACTTTTTAAAAAAAAATTTTAACATTTATTTATTTTCAACAGACAGAGAGAGACAGAGCATGAGTGGGGGAGGGGCAGAGAGAGAGGGAGACCCAGAATCTGAAGCAGGCTCCAGGCTCTGATCTGTCACCTCAGAGCCCAACATGGGGCTTGAACCCACTGACTGTGAGATCATGACCTGAGCTGAAATCGGATGCTTGACGGACTGAGCTACCCAGGTGCCCCTAGATTACTGAGTTTTTATTATGAATGCCCTGTTGGATTTTGTCAAGTGCTTTGCATCTGTTCATAACATTACATGATTTCTCTTCTTTAGCCTTTGATATGATGCATTAAATTAGTTGATTTTATAAATTGTATTTATGTATTCGGCTCCATGCTGGCTAATGCATGGGCTTGAACTCATGATTCTGAGATCAAGACCTGAACTGAGATCGAGTCAGCTGCTTAACTGACTGAGCCACCCAAGCACCCCTAATTGATTTATTTTAAGTGGTGAACTAAGGTGCGCCTGGGTGGCTCAGTTGATGGAGGGTCCAACTGTTGATTTCGGCTCAGGACATGATTTCAGTGTTGTGGGATTGAGCCCTGAATCAGGCTCTGTGTTCTGTGTGGAGCTTGCTTAAGATTTTCTCTCCCTCTCCCCCTTCCCCTGCTTGCTTGCTCGCTCACTCTCCCTCTCAAATAAAAATCAAAAAATAAATAAATGGTGAACCAGCTTTGCATACTTGGGATAAATCCCTTGGTGGTGGTATATAATACTTTTTCGCACATTGTTGTAAATTATTTTTACCTATTTTTAATATATTGCATATATGTTCATGAGATACTGGTTTCTAGTTTTCTTATGATTTTATTTGGTTTGATGTTAGGGTAAAATTGGCCTCATAGAGTGATTTAGGAAGTATTCCCTTTTTCTGTTTTCTGAAAGAGATTGTAGAAAATTGATATACTTAATATTTTTTTTATGTTAGGGAGAATTCATCAGTGAACTCAAGCCTTTTGCTTTCTGTTTTGGAAACTTACTGATTATTGACTTCATTTTTAAAATAGATACAGGCCTTTTCAGACTTTTTCGTGTATGAAATTTGGCAAATTGTGTCTATTTCATGTAGGTTATTAAATTTGTGGGCATAGAGTTGTTCATAGTATTTCTTTGTTGTCCTTTTAATGTCTGGAGTTTGTAGTAATGTCTTCTTTCCTTTCTGTTATTTGTCATTTGTGTCTTCTCTTTTTTTCTCAGTTAGCCCAGCTAGAGACTTACCAATTGTTTTGAACTTTTCAAAGAACCAGCTTTTGGTATTACTGGTTTTCTCTATTTTCTGTATCCAGTTTCTTTGATTTCTGTTCTGGTTTTTATTATTTCTTCTCTTCTGATTTCTCTGGATTTAATTTGGTCTTCTACTTTAAGTTGTTAGCTGATTTATTTTATTTTATTTTATTTTATTTTATTTTATTTTATTTTATTTTATTTTATTTTATTTTTGAAGATTTTATCTTATCTTATCTAAAAAATTTTTACATCCAAGTTAGTTAGCATGCAGTACAACAGTGATTTCAGGAGTAGATTCCTTAATGCCCCTTACCCATTTAGCCCATCCACCCTGCACAACCCCTCCAGTAACCCTCTGTTTGTTCTCCATATTTAAGAGTCTCTTATGTTTTGTTTCCCTCCCTGCTTTTATATTATTTTTGCTTCTCTTCCCTTATGTTCATCTGTTTTGTATCTTAAGGTCCTCATATGAGTGAAGTCATATGATATTTGCCTCTCTCTCACTGATTAGTTTCGCTTAGCATAATACCCTCTAGTTCCATCCATGTAGTTGCAAATGGCAAGATTTCATTCTTTTTGATTGCCGAGTAATACTCCATTGTATATATACGCCACATCTTTATCCATTCATCTTTCGATGGACATTTGGGCTCTTTCCATACTTTGGCCATTGTTGATAGTGTTGCTATAAACATTGGAGTGCATGTGCCCCTTCTAAACAGCATACCTGCATCCCTTGGATAAATACCTAGTAGTGCAATTGCTGGGTCATAGGGTAGTTCTATTTTTAATTTTTTGAGGAACCTCCATACTGTTTTCCAGAGTGGCTGCACCAGTTTGCATTCCCACCAACAGTGCAAAAGAGATCCTCTTTCTCTGCATCCTTGCCAACATCTGTTGTTGCCTGAGTTGTTAATGTTAGCCATTCTGACTGGTGTGAGGTGGTATCTCCTTGTGGTTTTGATTTGTTTTTCCCTGATGATGAGTGATGTTGAGCATTTTTTTCATGTGTTGGTTGACCATCTGGATGTCTTCTTTGGAGAAGTGTCTATTCATGTCTTTTGCCCATTTCTTCACTGGATTATTTGTTTTTTGGGTGTTGAGTTTGTTAAATTCTTTACAGATTTTGGATATAACCCTTTGTCTGATATATCATTTGCAAATATCTTCTCCTATTCCGTCGATTGCCTTTTAGTTTTGCTGATTGTTTCCTTCACTGTGCAGAAGAAGCTTTTTATTTTGATGAGGTCTCAATAGTTCATTTTTGCTTTTGTTTCCCTTGTCTCCAGAGACGTGTTGAGTAAGAAGTTGCTGTGGCCAAGGTCAGAGAGGTTTTGCCTGCTTTCTGCTTGAGGATTTTGATGGTTTCCTGTCTTACGTTTAGGTATTTCATCCATTTTGAGTTTACTTTTGTGTATGGTGTAAGAAAGTGGTCCAAATTGATTTTTCTGCATGTCGCTGTCCAGTTTTCCCAGCACCACTTGCTGAAGACATTGTCTTTATTCCATTGGATATTCTCTCCTGCTTTGTCAAAGATTAGTTGGCCATATGTTTGTGGGTCCATTTCTAGGTTCTCTATTCAGATCCATTGATCTGAGTGTCTGTTTTTGTGCCAGTACCATACTGTCTTGATAATTATAGGTTTGTAATACAGCTTGAAGTCTGGGATTGTGATGCCTCCTACTTTGGTTTTCTTTTTCAAGATTGCTTTGGCTATTTTGGAGTCTTTTCTGGTTCCATACAAATTTTAGGATTGTTTGTTCTAGCTCTCTAAAGAATGCTGGTGTTAGTTTGATAGGGATTGCATTGAATATATAGAGAAAAAAATGTAGGGAAAATATGTAGGGAAAAAGAAAAAAAAGAAAAAAGAAGGAAAACATTTGAAAATCTGAAAAAAATGAATACAGTGAAATAGAATAAAATGAAATGATGGAAGTAAAATAGAATTTGAAAAATTTACAAAAAGTAAAAAATATAGTAGAAAAAATTAAATGTATTTTTAATAAAAATTGAAAGGAAAGATAAATGTTTTCTCTTTCTGTATTCAAGAAAAAGAAACGGGAAAAAAAATAAAAAGAAAATTGAATAGGTGAATAGATAGACTAGTGAACAGACTGAAATACAATTGAAATTACATTGTTTTCCCCTAGAAGTCAAACTATGAAGCACTTTATAGTCGGTAAAGTAAGTAGTCAGAGAGATTTGTGTTCATGAAAGAGCAAGGTTGGCCCAGTTGGGCAGAGCTTAGCGTAACAGCTCTGTTGTCCACTAGATGTCGCTGCTTAGCTTACTGGGGTGGATTGTTGTGGTGCTTGTAGGTGTTTATGCACATGCGTGGGAGGGGTGAAAAATGGCATCACTCAGCTACTCAGTTTGTAGTATCAGACTTTATTCTCCCTGATCAGCAGTCACGCACCTGTCCTTTGTCTCCGGCTTTGGTCCACTCTCTGCTTTTACACTGTCCTTGACCAAGCTGTCAGGTTGCCAGGTGGCATCTCCCTCCTGAGTTTTGTCTCAGATGTAGCTGTGTTTCCTGACCCTTCACTTCTGAGGGACTATGGTTTTGACCCGCTTTGACCCTCTGCAGGAGGATCTCACCAAGCAGTGGCCAGGTGCCGGCAGCACCCAGGAACATTTGTGGGAGCGTGCTGCTGCCGATGCCCAGAGACTGCAGCTGGGTGCCACCTACCCCAGAAAAAGCTCATGTGATCGTGTAGCAGCAGTGCTTCAGGGATTGTGGAAAATCACAACACACATCTGGCACCAGGCTTTACCCTTAACGACCTTGTTCTAGCACCAGCTAATGTGGTTGTTCCCTGGGGTCTTCTAGGACCTCTGGAGTCTGCTGGGGTGGCCGCACGGCAGGGGAACCGCCTCTCCCCTTGTGGCCCAAGGACCTCTGGACCTCACTCTGCTCCTGGGGATTTGTCCTTCCCACCAAAGCACTGCCCGGCATTGAGCTGTGGAGTTTCAGATTCTGTGCTCCCCCTGTTTATAGAGTCTTAACGAAATTTAAACCCTCTCCTTTCTCCTTTCTCCCTTTTTTTGTTCAGTCCCTGTGTCTGTTTCTACTTTTCCGGTTTCCAGCTGCTTTTCTGGGGGGTTGGGGGGGGGATGGGGAGTGCTTCTCCCTCCCCCCCTCCCATCTTGGTCCTCTCCGCAAGCACAGACAGCTCTCTGCCCTCCACAGCTTCTCTCTCCCCCAGTTCACCTCTCCACCCTGCGTACCTGCTGAGTTCTGTGGTTGATTGTTCAGATTGTTGTGTTAGTCCTCAAATCAGTTTTCTAGATGTGCATGATGGTTTAGTGTTGATCTGGCTGTATTTCATGGATGCAAGATGCAAAAATATCTTCCATGCTGTTCTACCATCTTCGCTCCTCCCCCACTAATTAATTTTAGATATTTCTTTTCTTATATGCTTCCAGTGCTGTAAGTTTTCCTCTAAGCACTGCTTTCACTGCATCCCACAAGTTTTGACCAGTTTTTCATTTAATTCAAAATATGTCTTGAGACTTCTTTGACCCATGTTGTTTTGTGTTTCATATGTATTCACACACTTATATACATGTCCACATACGCATAAACATACATAATTGAATATGTTGTTATTTTTACTTCTGTTAGGTCAGTTAATAATAAAAATTTTTATTTTACTATCATTTATTCTATCTTCCATTCTCTACCTTTATGTAGAACTAAGTTTTTCTGACCTAGATTAGTTTTCTTCTCTCTGGAGAACTTTTAAATTTCTTGTAACCAGGTCTTCTGACAAAAAATCCTCTCAATTTTTGTTTGCCTAAGAAAGTCTTTATATCTCCTTCGCTTTGGAAAGGTAGTTGCGCAGGGTACAGAATTTTAGGCCAGTGGTTTCTTTTCTCTCAGCAGTTGAAATATTTCCATTCAGTCTCTTCTTGCTTGCATGGTTTCTGAGAAATCAGATATAGTTCTTATTTTTGTTTTTTTAGAGGTAAGTTTTTTTCCTCTGACTTATTTTGAGCTTAATTTTCTTTATTTTTTTATTTTCTGTAGTTTGAAAATTATGTGCCTAGGTATAGGTTTTTTTTTCACGTTTATCATGCTTGGTGTTCTCTGTGCTCCTTGCACCTGTGGTTTGATGTTTGATATTTTGGGTAAAGTGTAAAGTATTTTTTTTTAATGTTTGTTTATTTTGAGAGAGAGAGAGCGAGAGAGAGAGAGAGAGAGAGAGAGCACATGAGCAGTACAGAGCACATGGGACAGAGAAAGAGGGAGAGAGAGAGAATCCCAAGCAGGTTCCATGCTGACAGCACAGATCCCGATGTGGAGCTCAATCCCGTGAACTGGGAGATCATGACTCAAACTGAAATCAAGAGTTGGCCACTTCCCTGACTGAGCTACCCAGGCGCCCCATAATTTTTTCTTGATGGCCAGGCATGCTGTACTTGTTAAAATGAACTGTTGTAAATAGGCTTTCAGTAATGTGGTGGTAAAGTGTTTGTGTAGGAGAAGTGTTTTATAGTCCAGCAATTAGGGCTCAGTCTTTTTTCCTCTAGCTTTATTGAGGTATAATTGAAAAAAATTATTTATACTTACAGTATGCAATTTAATGTTTTGGTATACATATACATTGTGAGATAATTACCCAATCAATGTAATTAACATATCTATCACAGCATATAGGTGCCTCCCCCACCCCTGCCTTTTTTTTTTTTTTTTTTTTTTGGTGGGTAAGAACACTTAAAATGTACCCTGTTAGTAAATTTCAAGTATATAATACATTATGGTTATCATATACATGTACATATACATATACATTTGCCCTCAGAACTTATTTACGTCTTTGTCTTTTTTGTAATCCTGTGTCTCTGAACTGTGAACTTTTCTCAAGTGATTTTTACCCCTCACCCCTATTAGGTAAGGACAGGATGACTGAAGGGAGCTGTAGCTGGGTATTTCCCCTTCCCTACATCACTTTAGTTCTGATAATTCTTAAGGAGGTTAGGCTTTGCTTAAACAATTTCTCCTTAGAACAAACTTTGTTAAGAAGAACAAAGTGCTCTGGTGTATTTCATATTGCTTCCTTTTTCCCTTTTCTTTTAAAAGAACCAGGGGATTTTTCTCTGACCATGAAGACTTGGTAGAGCTCCAAAAGGGAATACTCAAAAAAACTATGGGGGACTTCAACAACTGGTTCCCTTTGGATTTTTTAGTCTCAACAATTGTCCACACTGAGCCTCCAGCAATTTGTCAGTCATACTTCAGGTTGGGTTTCCCACACCACCGTTTCCTGCAGTGGTCTTTCTCTCTCTGCTTTGGCTTTCTGCTTCAGTCAGTTTTGATTCTCTGTATTCACCTGCCTGTTTTCAGTTTGGGGGGCAGTGGTTTGTTCTGTGACTTCACTTCTTTTACGGCTCTAAGAGGAGTTGTTGACTTTTCAGTTTACACAGACCAGTGGATTTCAAGCTTCTTACACAGTTTGGAGTAGAAACCAAAAGTGCTTTTTACTTTTCTAATAAACATTTGGCTGTGTTTTTTAGGTAATCATATAATCTGCAAATATGGGCAATTTTTTAAAAAAGTTTTTTTAAAATATTTAGTTTTGAGAGAGAGAGAGAGGACCATGTGAGCAGAGGAAGAGGGGCAGAGAGAGGGAGACACAGAATCTGAAGCAGGCTCCAGGCTCTGTACTATCAGTGCAGAGCCTGACCCAGGGCTTGAACTCATAAACCATGGGATCATGACCTGAGCTGAATTGAAGTCAGAAGTTTAACCGACCGAGCCACCCCAGGCACCCTTGGGTGATTTTTAATCACCACTTATTTTTTTCTTCCCCTCCTCTTCAATCATATTATTGTAATTTTAATTTTTTTTTACCTGCTCCTGGTAATGTCCTGTATCTGGCTATAATAGAAATGCCTCAGGTGTTTCACTTTGTGGTATGATAATAGCTATTCAGTTTTTAGTAGCCTTTCCCAGGTTAAGCAAACACCTTTCTTTCTTTTTTTTAAATTTAATTAAAGAAGTACTTTTCTAACACTTCTTTACCACTTGTATTTTCAAGAATTGATGTCGAATTTTTCAAAAAAGTTTTTAAGCATTGTTGAAGGTAGTTAAGTTTTTTTGAAACTCTCTTGATCCAGTTTAGTTCCATTTTTCAACATTTGAATCTTGGGCTACAAAATAATATGAAAATATCTATGTAAAAGTAATATTGTTGTACTTGATTAAATTTACCAAATTTGTATTTAAGCTTCTGCTCCTCCTCTGTTTCTGTGTATTTTCATTCATAGACACATTCTCATGTTGCTACTTGTACAGTCTGTAATGCTATTTAATAATACTATTTAGATGGTGAACTCCTTGAAGAAAGGGATGGGTGAACTTCTTCAGGAAAGAAGTGTCACTTGCATTGAAGTAGTCTTCTTTCGGGAAAACTATTCTTTCCCTCCCGTTACCCCCCCCCTCCCCCCCCTTTTATTTACCTCTATTCATCCTTCAACTCTCTTAGGATACAGAATATATACCTGGTTCCTGGAAAGACTGGTCACTCTGATATCTCAGGTAGTCTTCTTTGAATGACACATAACTGGGAAAAATTTTATATTTTGGGGGATTTACTTGGATTTTAAAAATGTACTTGCTTGTACCTCTCTCTGTCACTAGAGATGCTTCTGGAGTCTTATATGTTTTTTACCGAAGTCAAAATTACTTGACCACAAGGATGCAGGGGAATGACTATTTCTGGAGGAAGGGAACTCAGAGAAGAAAGGTAGAGGAAGCTGGGGAACTGAAATTTTTCCATTTTAATCTTGCTTAGGACTAAAATTTTATAAGACCCTTTTGTTTTCATAGAGACTTCATTGATAATGGCACATTAGTAAATTGAAAGTAAGATTGGGATTTTGTATACTTTATTCTTTATTTACTCAACAGTAAAATACATATTGAGCACTTATACCTCAGATAACATTCTATTTGATACAATAGTGAGCAAGGAGAACAAATCCCTTCTTATGTGGAACATAAATTCTGTTAATAGGAGGCAAACAACAAATACCTAAGAAATAAGTAAATAAATAATTTCAGATAGTCCTAAACATTATGATGAAAATAAAACCAGGAAAAGAAATAGAGTGTAATAAAATAGGAAGGAGGGAAGCTGGATGTAGGGACTACTTTAAGATTGGGTGACTCTTCTTTGAGGAGATTCATGTTGGTTTATACTTAAGAAGGAAGGCTTAATGTCTCAATGTCTCAGGGGAGTATCCAAGTAAAGGAAACAATAAATGCAGAGGCTCTGGGGTGCAGGGAAGCTGTTTAAGAGTGGAAAGGACGCTGTTGTGGTTGGAGATAGTAGCTAGGAAAGGAGTCAGAGAGATACAGTCTTAGGAGTTATGGTATGGAACTACTAAAAGATTTTAGATTGCAAGCTGTCTTAAATGAATGATTTTGCTTTGACTGTTCTTGTGTTAATGCTTTTCTTTGGAATTTAATTTTTAAGGTTATCTATAGTCTAAGACTAGAGTAATTGTCTATATTGTCTGAAGTGATAGAAAAGAAAAACTTGTGGATAAAAATTTACGTTGGCACATTTTCAGTTAATTTATTCAAAGTTAAGGTTAGTTTTTTTATAGTTTAAATAAGTAGTTATTCCCAAATACAGCTACATATCAGAACTACTTCAGAAGTTTGAAATACAGGTTTCCTAAGCTTCTTCCCTTAGGAATCAGGGAGTGGACCTTGGGAATCTGTTTCTAAAAGTTCTCCAGATAATACTTAGATGTGAGTTTCTCATGGCAGTCTTTGAACCAATGGAATTTTTATCTATAACAAGTTTGTCCATGATTCCTGGTCACCTGTGTGGTTATTATTAAATGAATTTGTTAGGATTGTATAGATTTTACATTTCATATTTAAGAGCAAAGTGTATCCAGCACTTAAAAATGAATGATATATTAAAGTGACATTTTAGGAATTAAGAATAAAGTACTGGGGCGCCTGGGTGGCTCAGTCGGTTAAGCGTCCGACTTCAGCTCAGGTCACGATCTCACCTTCCGTGAGTTCGAGCCCCGCATCGGGCTCTGGGCTGATGGCTCAGAGCCTGGAGCCTGCTTCCGATTCTGTGTCTCCCTCTCTCTCTGCCCTTCCCCCGTTCATGCTCTGTCTCTCTCTGTCTCAAAAATAAACATTAAAAAAAAAAAATTAAAAAAAAAAAAAAGAATAAAGTACTGATGGGTTAATTGCTCTTTCTTGCTGCTTACATTGTTGAGGAGATCCCAAAACATGCTATGTTTTTTTGTATAGTTTTCTGGTTAAAAAAAAGAAGTGCAGTGGTAAAAATGGGTAAAAATAATTTATATTTCTGTTGAACTAAGGAATTGTTGAAGACAGAAGATGAAAACTGTAGGTGAAACTAGTTCACACTTAAGTAAACTAGTATTTAAGAATTCACTTTTCATATAGGCAAGATTTTCAGCTTCTCTAAAAAAGATCAAAACATTCTCATAATACTGAGCCTGCATTTCTATAAGGCAGCTGCTGGAGTGCAGTGTGGAGTGGTAAGTATTCCCTTTAGATGGCCTTAGTCCCCACCACTGCATGTGTTATAAGCACTTGAAAGCAATAATCTTTGCTCTTTAGATTTGTTTTTGACTTCTGCTTAAGAGCTATGTTACAGTTACCAGTTACAGGCTGAATTTGAGTCTTACTGGTGAAAGGAGAAGAGGGAAAATTCAAACATTTATTTATAGCTATTCCTTTATAAAAGGTAGACTGTCTTAACATGATTTGGCTTAACAAAAAGGTATTAACAGAATCAATTATTACTTTAATTCTGTTACTGGAGAAATGAGTGTTCCATAATTATTGTGTTAATCCATTAGCAATTCGGCATTCAGATCATACTTTCAATAAACTAGGCTTCTCTTCTGCATTTTAAGACAAAAACCATTCTCTTGGCCTTTATTACACTTCATTCCTCAAAATGTCCTGCCTACCTTAATTAAATACTATGGCTGCAGTCACAGGCTCCTCCATCTCCCTCTCTTTTTTTCATTTTAAGCTTTTAAAAAATTTATTTATTTTAGAGAGTGAGAGAGACAGTGCACAAGCAAGGGGAGGGGGGGCAGAGAGAGGGAAACACAGAATCCGAAGCAGGCTCCAGGCTCTGAACCTTCGGCACAGAGCCCTGTGCAGGGCTTGATCTCACGAAACGTGAAATCACAACCTGAGCTGAAGTCAGACGCCTAACAGACTGAGCCACCCACGTGCTCCTTTCTCTCTCTTTTTAAGTTTACTTCTAAGAGATCTCTACACTCACTGTGGGGCTTGAACTCATGACCCTGAGATTAAGAGTCGAATGCTCTTCCAAGAGCCAGCCAGGCCCCCTGACTCCTCTCTTCCTTAAGAGGAGTATTTCTCCTAAAGCTCAGTCTCAGTAGTGTATTCTACTTATCTTTTACACAGGTTTCTGATTCACTTTTGAAACTTTCGCTAACCAGAATTAAACACTTGTTCTCTGAACTCTAGTGACAATTAAAAAAAAATCATTTCCCTTATTATTTATTGTGAATTCTTCGAGAACAAAGACTGTGTTTTATTCATGTTTGGGTACTTTTTGTTCAATATATTATTTGGCTTGTGAAAAACATCCAATCCATCCAACCATATATGTGATTTTTTTATCTATTTATGTGCAAGGGACTGTTGAATTATGCTCTTCATGGCTTTTTAGTTATTTCCCTTGAATGCTCTTAATACACGTGACAACGGAACTCTTATATTCTAGATTGATGACTTAATTGCTACATCTGTTACACTGCATGCAGCACCACTACATTGAATCTTTATAAGTTTACAATTCTGGAGATTATCTTTGGTTCCTGTATTTTCTGTATTCCCTGTTTCCTACTTTCATATTTGTTCTATGAATTTTATTTAAAAGAATAGATCTAGGAACTCTGTCTTGTACTTCTATCTGTAAAGACATTGCTGTATTCCCAGGGTTCATTACTGAAATAGCATTTAAATTCAGATAGCATCTTCCTAGCTGCCTTTCTGTTTTTGCTTCCTGACTCTTCCAAGCTTTCCTGATCCTATTTTTTCATGTAATTATTCCTATCTACCAATTTAATGATATGCCCCTGGCACAGAAGCCTAGAATAGTTCTCTTTTGAATATGCAAAGTCTTCACCAGTAGGATTCCTTTTTAGTCTAATTTTTGTCATCTTCAGTAATCTTCCAAGAATTAATTCCAAGAAGTAATCTTCCAAGAATAACATGCATGTTGCATACTCTTATGTCTTCTTTCATCATGTTCCACGTACTTTAAATGACTTTTTTTACCTTGAGTCCGCTCCTGTGTTTCCTCCTTCAACATTGTAATGGCTATCTATTGTTTTTGTATGCCAACCATAACTTGATTCTTCTGTTAAAAGAAGAGCTTCTATTCTATGGGGAGAATCCTTCCTTCTTCATTTTCAGGTCTTTTGGTTTGATTTGCACGACCCTCCATGGGTGTGCTTTGTTTAGGAATTATCCAGTTAACCAAAGCTAGACAAATCAATTCCAGGGCTTTTGAACTCTGAGAAGAGGCATTTTCTGCCGCTGCTCTGAGGGTTTTGTGTATTTAGAGCTAATGGAGTAGGGGAGATAAATGAAGAAACTGTTAAGGCTCTGGTTTCAGAGCCAACTTTAAAATGAAGTCACCTTTATTTAAATTTAAAACCCTTTTGGTTAGAAGCGTTGTCAGTACACTTCAAACAGCGTAGTAGCAGGAATCCTCCTAAATTTCCCATATTGGCAGTTGTATATCGTGTCCACATGCAGGCAGAGGTGTGTGTGCACATGTGGTGCAAGTTTATAGGAATCCTACAGCTTCCTGAAACCTTGAAGGATGAGATAAAAATTTATTTTTGGGTAGATGTATAACTATAATGCGAGTACTATTTTTTACCAGTGAGTTATGTCAGCCGTGCATTGGCTTGGTTGTAAATGATGATAAAAAAGCAGAGGCTGTATCCAGACCTTCGTTTGAATCCTTGCTCTATCACTGTCTGTGTAATTGGGTATGGAAAAAATGAAGGTTAAGGAAATCTCACTGTAAGAAAAATTGGCTCTGCAACTGAATCTTGGTTATTTTAGTCTTAACTGGAGAAATGTTATCAAGTGGCTTTGTTTTGATCCCCAAAGGGATCCCTGTTCTTTTGGTTCATTGTCAGCCGCCAGACTTTCTCCACAGAATGCTTGATTCAGAGGAGCTTATGTCCTGCCTTTCCACTTTTAAAATCTGCTTAGTGCCAGTACCAATTGGCTGATAGGTCTTGTAAACTCCCTCACCTTTATGTCTGTCCCTGTAATTCGAGGTGTATATGTGATGTTATTTCCAAATGTTCTGTCACAGTCCATTTTTTAAATAAGATGCTAGTAGAATTATTTTCTCCCTTCATCAGTGACATTTTAAAAGGCAAAAGATTTATACAATTTGAAGAGAAATCAGAGTATTATCAGTGACACTTTAGATGATATGTTGTTGGAGTATGTCTTATTTGTTAAAATCAGCAATGCTTTTCAGATTTACAACTTAGGTTGATAAAAAATACCTGTGGAGGTGCCTGGGTGGCTCAGTCAGTTAAGCATCTGACTCTGGATTTCGTCTCAGGTCTCGATCTTCACGGTTCCTGGGATCGAGCCCCGCGTCTGGCTCTGCACTGACAATGCGAAGCCCGCTTGGGATTCTCCCTCTTCCTCTCTCTTCCCCTCCCTTGCTCACTCACTTTCTCTCTCTCTCTCAAAATAAATAAACATTAAAAAAAAAGTGTAAGAAATACTAAAGTCATTTCTTACTGATTTTTATTTTTGTACGGTTAGAGTATTATTATAAGAATAAGTTACATACAATGAGGCAATATCCATATTTCGATAGCTGATATTAATGAAATGAATTACAATGACCAAGCATCTGTTTAAGATATGTACGTAAATGTGTCCGTATCTAATTGGCAGTTACTCTGTTTTAGATGATAATAAAAACGTAACCAAATCCATTCTTTTTTTTTCTTTTTTTTAAGTTTTACTTATTTAAGTAATCTTACACCCAATGTGAGGCTTGAACTCATGCCTGAGATCAAGAGGCATGCTCTTCCAACTGAGCCAGTCAGGTGCCCTTCCTTTCTCCCTTATGGAAAATGATTTTGGGTTAATTTTTTAAGCTCTGGTTCTCTGGAATCCTGATGAAAGTGGAATATGAGTTGTGTTATTAGGCAACATTGCTGATTGGTAAACAGCATCTGGCCTGGAAAAATTGTGAATGAGCTATATACAGGGTGGAAAGCCAGAGCTTTACTCTGCCTCGAGTGTGGTGTATTTTTTTTTGCCCTGGTATATTCCTTTCTAGAACTTCAAGAAGCTATGTCCACAGTACTGTTGTCACATACTTTAGTTCCTGTATGGAGCTTTTTAAGCTAAGAATCATTCTATACAATCATGGTTTCATATCCATAGAGTTTTATTCCCTCACAATTGAACTGTCACTTTAGGGAGCTAAAGAAGAGCCTCTGAATTGATTGCTGTGACATCCCTGATGAAGACAAGTCTTAAAGTTGCTTTCCTGTGTTTCCTGTCTTGTGTTTTTTTGAGTTAAGGATGCTAGGTAGCTAATTCATATTGTGTGGCCATTGATGAGAGAGTAGGTGTTGCAAATGTCCTTTTGATTGTATCATTATCTGCAGATTAAATAGTGTTCATTAGTTGTAGTAGAAGAGAATTGTGATGGAACAGGAAGATGTTGAATATCATATCACATTCTTAGTCTCTGCAAGGCACTATGAGTGGCACAGGGAAATTGAAGATGTGGTAAGTGGGTGAAGTTTAAAGCTAAATAATACAAGGCAGTGTTAGAGGAATCATAACTAGTAACTGCATAATGAAAGAGATTATAAATACATCGAATTCACCAGAAGGAGAAGCCTTTATATTTATAGCCTCTGGAAGCCAAGACAAGTGTTAAGTATGGGTCTTTTAACATTGTTTTAAAGAGCATTCCAGAAGATAAAATGAAAGGGAGGAATATGCATATATTTATTTCTTTGGGCCTACTTCAGTTTTATAACAAAGAAAAGGCATCAGGGATTAGCTGCAAGTGTTGGATGAGACAAAGTGAGCATTCCAGATTTTAAGAATTTCTTCTATCTGTATGTGCTTACCTGTCAAGTTATTTTTGTAATCTTTTTGTTAGATTGCCTGTCCAACGTGGTAGCTTTTAGCTATATATGACTATAGAGCACTAGTCAGGATTGACATGTGCTGTGTGTAAAATGTGCACCAAGTTTCAAAATCTTAGTATGAAAAAAATGGAAAATTCTCATTATTTTATATTATCTATTTAAATGATATGGATATATTGGATTAATTAAAATATACTATTATTAATTTTACCTCCTTTTCCTTTTTTTTTTTTTTAGTTTGAGGAAAAATTCATGTAACATTTAACCATTTTATTTATTTTTGAGAGAGAGAGTGAGAGAACGTGAGTAGGAGAGGGGCAGAAAAAGGGGGAGACACAGAATCTGCAGCAGGCTCCAGGCTTTGAGCTGTCAGCACAGAATCTGATGTGGGACTCAAACCCATCCATCAATGGTGAGATCATGACCTGAGCTGAAGTTGGATGCTTGACTGACTGAGCCACCCAGGCGCCCCTTATATTTAACCATTTAAAAATGTACAAGGAGCACTCGGGTGACTCAGTCGGTTAAGCGTCTCTCTCTCTTTTTTTAATCAAGTGTCTGACTCTTGATTTTGACTCAGGTCATGATCTCACAGTTTTGTGAGTTGAAGCCCCATGTCAAGCTCTGTGCTGATGGTGTGGAGCCTGCTTGGGATTCTCTCTCTTCTCCCTCTCTTGCTCTGCTTCTTCCCACTTGTGCTGTCTCTGTCTCTCTCTAAATAAGTAAACTTAAAAAAAAATTTAAAAGTGTGGTATTCAAGTATTCAATTATTATTGCAGATCTACTTCTTCATTTTGTCAGTGTTTACTTTGTATAGTTTGGGGCTCTGCTGTTTGGTGCATATATATTTATAGTTGTTACATCTTGATGAATTGCCCTTTTATCATATATAATGACCTTTTTCTCTTTTAACAATTTTGTTTTACTTTAAGGCCATTTTCTCTGATATTACTACATCCACTCCAGCTGTCTTTTGGTTATTGTTACATGGAATATTTTTTCCCGTCTGTTCATTTTCATCCTATTGGTAGTTTTGGTTGTAAAGTGAGTCTTTTGTAGACAGCAGATAGTGAGTCTCTTGTAGACAATGTATGGTTGGATGATATTTTTTTAAAAATCCCGTCTGCCAGTTGAATGGCAGAGTTTAATCCATTTACATGTAATTACTGATAATGAGGCACTCCTGCCTTTTTGCCATTTGTTTTCTGTATATTTTACACCTTTTCTGTTTCTCATTTCCTTCACTTTTTCCCTTTTTGTGCATTTGATTTTTTTAGTAGTGTATTTCTAATTCTTTTCTAATTTCATATATATATATATATATATATATATATATATATATATACACACACATATAATATTTTCTTAGTGGTTACTATGGAGATTACAGGCAGCATCTTAAATTTATAACAGCTTAGTTTAGTTTAAATTGATGCTAGCTTAGCTTTAATAGTGCATAAAAGCTATACACCTATATCAGTCCATTTCCATTTATGTTGCTATTGTCACAGTTTATATTTTCATACGTTAATGTGCTCATTAATACGGATTTATATTATTGGAAATGAGAAAAATCTACACACCAAAAATGTAATAATAATGGCTTTATATTTACCTATGTAGTAATCCTTACTAGAGTTCTTTATTTCTTCATATGGCTTTGAATTACTGCCTAGTGTCCTTTTTATTTCATCCTGAAGGATTCTTGTTAGCACTTCTCATATAGCTGATCCGCTAGGGGCAACTCCCTCAGATTTTTAGTTGTCTTAATTTCTTCTTCACTTTGGAAGGATAGTTTGTATGTAGAGTTCTTGGTTGACATTTTCTCCCCCAGCACTTTATGTCTTTGCACTGCCTCTGGCCGCCATTGTTTTCTATGGGAAATTGGCTGTTAGTCCTATTGAGAATCCCTTGTATATGATGAGTAGTTTTTCTCTTGCTGCTTTCAAGACTTTTGTCTTTTAACAACTTGATTATAATGGGTCTCATTTAAAAAAAAATTTTTTTTTAAACATTTTATTTATTTTTGAGACAGGGAGAGACAGCATGAACAGGGGAGGGTCAGAGAGAGGAAGACACAGAATCTGAAACAGGCTCCAGGCTCTGAGCTGTCAGCACAGAGCCCGACGCGGGGCTCGAACTCACGGACCATGAGATCATGACCTGAGCTGAAGTCGGCCACTTAACCTACTGAGCCACCCAGGCGCCCCATGGGTCTCATTTTTAAAACTATCTCTTTGTGGGGCGACTGGGTGGCTCAGTCGGTTGAGCGTCTGACTTTGGCTCAGGTCATGATCTCACAGCTCGTGAGTTCGAGCCCCGCGTTGGGCTCTGTGCTGACAGCTCAGAGCCTGAAGCCTGCTTCTGCTTCTGCTTCTGTGTCTCCCTCTCTCTCTGCCCCTAACCCACTCACATTCTGTCTCTGTCTCTCTCAAAAATAAATAAACATTAAAAAAAAATTAAAAAATAAAACTATCTCTTTGTTTATCTTTTTTTGGAGTTGGTTTAACTTCTTGGATGTGTAGATTTATGTCTTTTATCAGATTTGGAAAGGACTTTTTTTTCCTTCTATTTCTTCAAATATTCCTTCTGCCCCTTTCCTTTCCTCTGAGATTCACTATTACATGTATGTTGGTACATTTGAGAGTGCCTCACAGTTCCTTAGGTTCTGTTCATTTTTCTTTATTTTTATTTCTCTAACACAGATCAAATCATTTCAGTTGGTCTGCCTTGATGCTCACTGATTCTTCTGCCTGCTCAAACCTGCTGTTGAAACCACCTTCTAGTGACTTTTTTATTTCAGTGACTTTATTTACCAGTTTTAGATTTTCTGTTTGGTTCCTTTTGATAATTTGTTTCTTTATTGATATTTCCTGTTTGCTCATACATCATTTTCATCATTTTTTGATTTCCTTTACTTCTTTAAGTATATTTAAGACAGTTGATTTGAAATGTTTTTCTAGTGAGTCCAATGCCTGCTTCCTCAGGGGTTGTTTTTGTTAATTTTCTCTGTGAATGGGCCAGACGTTCCTGTTTCTTTTCATACTTTGTAAAGTTTTGTTGAAAACTGAACAGTTTGAATATTATAATGTGATAACTCTGGAAATCAGATTCTTCCCACTCTTCAGGGTTTGTTTTGGCAAACAACCCTGATTGTTTGATTTTCTAAACTGTAAAGTCTTTATTTTTTGCTATGTGTGACTTCTGAAGTCTCTGTTCCTTTAACCTGGGGTCGTCTTATGTTTTGACACAGATTTCCTTGAATTCGAAGAGGAAAGGAAGGAAGGAAGGAAGGAAGGAAGGAAGGAAGGAAGGAAGGAAGGAAGGAAGAAAAAGAAAGAAAGAAAGAAAAGAAAGAAAGAAAGAAAGAAAGAAAGAAAGAAAGAAAGAAAGAAAGAAAGAAAAAGGAAAACTCTCTTAGGTTTAACAGATTATCTCTGTATTGTGGCACTCCTTCCATGCTTAGCCAAGCCATTTATAGCTGCCTTGCCCTTTACTTCCCACTTGTGCTGAGCTTAGAGGTCAGCCCAAGATAAGAACTTAGTCTTTCAGAACTTCTCTGTCCTGGGTGTGCATGTGGCTTTCTAAATTCCCCCGTCTATGACATCAGTTTTGATTGCTCTGATTCCCTAGAGGAACAGTCTCTCCAGCTTCTCCTCCCAGGCTTTTGGTACATCTATTACTGGCCATCTGTAATATTTTGCCCTTGGCAGCAGCTGGATGTTTGTTTGCTGTATGATGTGTTTGAGGAATGCAAACACCTTATGTCAGTCCTTCACATAGCTGCAGACACAGTTCTTTGGGACTAAAGTCTGGCTCTGCTTTCTTTAGTACCAGGGACTGGGATCCCATGCTTAGAACACAGGCTGCCAAGGTTAAGACCACCTCTGAGAGTGGGGTTGGGGAATGGTGTTAGACCAAGGGCAAGTGCCACAAAGCTTTCCTAAGTTGCCGTTAGTAGGCTTCATGCTTAGCATGGAGCCCAACGTGGAACTTGAACTCAGCAGCGTGATATCAAGAGTCAGACACTTAACTGACTGAGCCACCCAGGTGCCACAGTTGCCCTTAGGTTTAACATTTGCTTGATCACTATAAACCTTTGACTATTTTCTAGAGTTCTGACAAAGTTGATTCTAATCAATTTTGCTCTGCTTTTTAGTATTTCTGTTGAGGGATAGGCCCTTGGAGCTAACCTTCTCTATTTTCACTGTCAGCCTGTTCTTTTTCTTTCTTTCTTTTTTCTTTTTTAATGTTATTTATTTATTTTGAGAGAGACAGAGGGAGTGGGAGTGGGAGTGGGAGGGGGACCGGGAGAATGAGAGAGAGAATCTCAGCAGGCTCCTTGCCCAGTGCAGAGCCTGACTTGGGACTCGATCTCACAGCCGTGAGATCATGACCTGAGCTGAAATCAAGAGCTGGATGCTTAACTGACTGAGCCATCCAGGTGCCCCTGTACTTTTTATTCTCAGATTAGTATGGCATTTTTACAGGAACTCTAAGCTTCCTTCTATAGGATGAAGTATTATTAACTTCCTTGTAATTATGATTACAGTGTAAGTAATTATGTACCTACATCATGAAGCCTCCTAAATTTTGACTAGATTCTCATTTGATTAAATGTTTAAATCACCTTGGGCTGTCTGCTTTTTTCCACAAGCACTCTTGATAGGTATTTATAAGAATTGTTAAGCATTCTTTATGCTTCTTTATCTGATTTTCCTTTTTATTTCTGGATTCAGTTATAAAAGCGTTTATTAAATACCTATTTTATGTAGGTACTGCTAGGACTTTCAAGCATTGGCCATAGTAGGGCTGTCAGATATTGATGTTGGTAGTTTTTTAAGACTCTATGTAGAGATACTTCCTGTTTCTCACATTATTCTTCTGATTAATTTTGGTCGCTGTCACTGACTCCATATCTTTTTAGCATCCTTAGCTTGTTTGCCTGATCAGTGAAGAGTTGGCATCCTAGATATGCAGGGTTGTCGGCTTACTCTGGTTATTCCTCTGTTCCTTGTCCTGAAATGCCAAGGCACTCTTTACATTCTCAGCATGGGTTAAAGCTTCACTCTCGATACTTGCCTCCAGGTGCATTTGAAAAAGTGAATGCTCATCACCTCTAC
Organism: Panthera tigris; assembly: GCF_018350195.1. NCBI lineage: Eukaryota > Metazoa > Chordata > Mammalia > Carnivora > Felidae > Panthera > Panthera tigris. Next base: position 64,366,315 of record NC_056665.1, on the reverse strand, counting down.
TAAATAAGGTTACATGTACATATAGAAGGAGTTGGCAACATATTTTAAAAGTTGGGGGTACTAAATGTAAGGGATTCTGCTGGATTCCTTAGTGAAAACCATCTTACTTAGGTTGACATTGAAAGTATTACCTCCTCAGGAGTGTAATATGAATTTCCCTGCGTCTGTTCCCTGACCAGAGAGGGGGGGCAGTCTCTCACCGAATGTTCTTGCTATTGACCTGATGCATGCACTCAGATGAGTATTACTTCATCTAGTCATAAACCCACATATTTTTCATTAATATTTCTGGCAACACAGATAAGATCAGGCATGTAATTTTACTGAAGACACTGAGAAACAGGAGAAATAGATTGGAACTTCTCACGTAACTACATAGTGGTATACACGAGGATATCATGTACCTTCCCTAAATGAGGAAAAAATGGAACAGTGTTTCCTTTTTGCTTTAAATAGAATTATTAACCACACCTAACCATTAAGTATGAATTATTTTGAGTCTTCTACTCACAGTTCACATGATGGAAGCATTTACAAAAGATACCTAACCTAATGATAGGCATCAGGGAAGACTTTTTGGAAAGTAAGAAACATAACTAGATAATGTATTGTAATTTAGAGCTTGACCATGTTCACCTTGGTGTCTATGAAAATGCCTCTCTGCTAAACCTAGGTCCATTTTTAATCATTTTTCTCCTACCACACAGGAATCCTTCTCCAGCCTTTACTTCTGAAATACTTCTTAGGAAGACTAAGGAATTCCTTCTCCTGCCTGTCCATTTTCTGTGTTTGTGTCTTCTCTCTTAGGCTATGCCTATTGTCTGTACCTCCAACATGAGAAAACCTGAGTGAGAGTGTAAGTGGGGGATGAACAGAGAAAGAGGGAGAATCTCAAGCAGGCTCTGTGCTGTCAGCACAGAGCCCATGCCAGGCTTGAACTCATGAAACCGTGAGATCATGATCTGAGCCGAAATCAAGACTCAGACACTTAACCGACTGAGCCACCCAGGCATCCCAAGAGTATCCAACTTTCTTCAGGCAGGAGCTCAACGAGCCCAGTATATTTAGAAGAAATACACACATACGATGTTATTTGTGGTATGTTGTGTAGAAATATGTGGAGAGTAGGCTGTATTTGAACAAGTCTCTGTTACTAGGGAGAACTATACATTGTAAATAGGTTGGAACAGCAGTCTTGGTTCTTTCAGGTTCTTGGGAGGGATAGAGTGTGCAGGGTGGGACGGGTTTTGACATCAGGGAGGGCAACAAGGCTGGTAAAATCAGTTCCTTGTTATAGTATAAATGGCAAGTGTACAAAAACTGCTAGCTCTTACTATAGAGACAAGTACCATTTTGAGATCATAGCCCTTAAGGGAGAGAGAGTGTGTGTATGTATGTGTGTGTTTAAGAGTTTGGTAAATACCTTTTTGAATGGGTAAAACATACAAACGATACCCAATTCAAAAAAACAAAAACAAAAACACATAAAAGAGCATTTAATGAAAGGAAAATTACTCTTGTACCCCTGTCTCTTTTCCCATTGCTAAAGAAACAGTTATCAGTTTTATTTTGTGAAGATTTTATTCATATGCAAGCATGCGTGTGTTTTCTCCAAAAATGATAGCATACTATATCCACTTATGTATCTTAAACAAGCAAACCTGATAGAACTTAGAGATCAGCTCACTTGACACTGTCAAGAGCTTCTTCATTGTTATCATGGCTACACAGCATTGCATTGAAAGGCGGTATTTAAAAAAAATTTTTTTTTAATGTTTATTTTTGAGAGAGAGAGCGAGTGTGTGAGCAGGGGAGGGGCAGAGAGAGAGGTAGACACAGAATCTAAAGCAGGCTCCAGGCTCTGAGCTGTCAGCATAGAGCCCAGCACGGGGCTCGAACTCATGAAACATGAGAACATTCCCCGAGATGAAGTCAGACACTTAACCAACTGGGCCACCCAGATGCCCCGAAAGACAGTATTTTTTTTTTTTTAATGGAGAACTTTTCTTGAGGTGGGGACTGCAGTCAGGAAGAGATGTGACTCCAGCAGGCATGCAAGAGAGGAGTGATGTTCCTGGCTTTGATAATGGAAGGAAGCCACAAGCCAAGGAACATGACTTTTAGGAATTGGAAAAGACAAGGAAATGGATTCTCTTCTGTACCCTGCTGAAAGGAGTGCAGTGCTGTCGGCACCTTAATTTTAGCCCAATGATGCCCTCTGGACTTCCAGGGTGCAGAACTGTGTACATTGTGGTGTTGTAAGCCACTGATTTCAGTACTTTGTGATAATAAATACATGGTATACATTTTTTTCTGTCAATTTGTTGCTTTTTTTACTATATTTATGGCATTTTTGCTGTGCAGGAATGTGTTCAGTATAGTTGAATTTATCCCTTTAGCTTTTAATGGCTTCTGGATCTTAGGCCTTTCCTACTGTAAGATTATTTTAAAACCTATTTCATTCTCATGCTTTTTTTTTTTAATTTTTTTTTAAACGTTTATTTGTTTTTGAGACAGAGAGACAGAGCATGCACAGGGGAGGGTCAGAGAGAGGGAGACACAAAATCTGAAACAGGCTCCAGGCTCTGAGCTGTCAGCACAGAGCCCGACGCGGGGCTTGAACTCACGGACCTCTAGATCATGACCTGAGCCGAAGTCGGCCGCTTAACCGACAGAGCCACCCAGGCACCCCTCTCATGCTTTTATCTCATCATGAACTCTAGTATAAATGTTGGTTTCTTGTCTTCTACGTTCTGATCTCTTATTGACAATGAATATTTTTATACTTGAGCTCTTCTAACATAGACCTAGAGTACTTCAGAAGATGAAATCATGTCATCATTGCTGGTAATTAAGGAATCGGGGAATTAACAGTAGTGGTTTCAGAAGGCAGGAGACAAAGGTAGAGTTTTAAACTACTTTGGTAGGTTGATAATACTATCTAGTGGAACCTAGAGTAGTTGATTCTAAAGGGATAGTTTGTGAGTACCTCTTCCCTTATCCTTTTTTGATTTTAGTTTTATTTTTCATTCTCCTGGAAGACTTCCCAGATGCCTATGACTTACTTAGAAGTGCTCCCATCATGCAGTATGAGGAAGATTGTGATACTTAGCTGTGGCTAACAATTCTTACTAAAAGTAAAAAGCCACCTCCTGGGTTTATTATGCAAACCCCTCATAAATACAAAATGAGACAAATTTAGACAGTTTCAGATATCATAATGTCATAGAGTTGATTTAATATATTAAGGCCTTATAATAGTAACATTTATTGGGCACTTAACTATTCTCCAGATATGTGCTAAACACTTTACTTGCATTTCCTCATTTACTTTCCAAGTACTATCATAGATGGTTATAACCCCCATTTACAGACCAGGAAAATGGGCATACAGGGAGCTTAAGTAATTTAATTTGCTCAAGATTATAATTTTGAGGTGATGCAACTGCCTTTGGAATCCAGGAAGTCTGACTTGCTATTAAACACAATGCTATTAATTGCCATGTGTTGCTTTGGATTGATGATTACTATGTGGAAAATAATATTTGCTCCGAGTTTGAAGTTACCAATACAAAACAAGTAATTCAAGACCATTATCTTTATAATCAAACTCAACCTTTTATTTCATTATCTGTAAAATGCTGAAATAACCTAGCTCATTAAGATTGGTGTAGTCCAGTTCTGTTACTGCTTTTGCTCTTTGAGAGATTTTTAAAAACACAAACCAGAGCATTCTACTCCCTTGGCATTGTCACCCTGTGGTCTCTTTATTGTGATAAAATAGAGTACTAATTTTGAGCATGGTATGGAAGACCTGATACAGTAAGGTCCAGTGAGTTAACCTATTATTTGTCCTTAAACATGACGTACTTGTGTCATGCTCCCTCCATGGAGTGTCCTTAGTTTTTTTTCCACCTGATACACTGATATTCCAACCCCCATCAAATATGAATATTAGTCATCTCCTATACTTTGCATTTTGTGGTTATATATCCCATTATTTATATTTCCCACTAAATTATGAGCTTCTAGGGCGAGACCATAACTTTAAAATTTTATTTATGTATGAAGCATAGAAATAAATGCTCACTAGGTAAATGAATAGTTGTAGTAATGAATAGAGTAGTAATGAATAGAGTAGTAATGTGGTTATCTTCTGAATATCATCTGCATTTTTTTATAGTTGAGAAAATAAGTACTTATAGTGTGAAGTGCTGTATCATTCTAAATTATTTCTATTAAGTGCTTCCTTTTTCTCTTATATCCAGTCTCTAATAATGTTTAATATTTGGATGGTAATATTTACTTAAAATATACTCTTTAGGACAGAATGTTTTTTCACTGTAAATATCACTCTATGGAAAAATATAAATTCTTACTGTACTGAACAAATCTTAAGGGATTCTAAGGTTTGTGGGGGGTTTTGTGTGTGTGTGTGTGTGTGTGTGTGTATGTGTGTGTGTGAGAGAGAGAGTATTTTTGGCCATTTTGTTTGGTACTGTTGTAGTTAGAAATGGAAAATAGTTCTCTTTGTCTCCTGCATATAGATTGCTTTCATATCCTCAGGAAAGTCACCCTCATCTTTTGTATTAGTTTCTGGTTGCTACAGTGACAAATTACTACAAACTTAGTGGCTTTAAATAACACAATTTTATTATATTGTAGTGTGAAGGTTAGAAGTCCAAATAGATCTCACTGGGATAAAATCAAGGTATTGGTAGAGCTGCATTCCTATTGGAGGATCTAGTGAATGCGTTTCCTTGCCTTTCCAGCTTCTAGAAGCCTGCATTCACTGTCTCCTGACCCCTTCTTCCATCTTTAAAGCCAAGCAGTATAACATCTTCAAATCTTTGATTCTGACCTCTTCTGCCTCCCTTTCCCACTTTAATTGATCATCTACTAGTTTCATTTTTATTTTCTGGAATTAGTATATTTCATGTTCTTGGAAGTGTAGTAATTTTATGATTTGCTTAAGAGAGGATGATGTAACTCCACCTAACCAGCATTCAGTTGACTCATTTGTAAGGAAATACCACCTTCACAAATCTCTAAGTTATGGCCTAAAAATGTATTGCGGAGCAACTTTGCCCTTTAAATGGAATATTCTTTTTTAAAAAAAATTTTTTTAAGTTTATTTATTTTGAGAGAGAGAGCAAGCAGAGGAGGGGCAGAGGGAGAGAGAGAATCCCAAGCAGGCTCCGCGCCGTCAGCACAGAGGCCACTGTGGGGGTCAAACCCATGAACCGTGAGATCATGACTTGAGCCAAAACCAAGAGTTGGATACCTAACCACCTGAGCCACCCAGGCACCCCTAGATCAAATATTCTTAATCTCAGCCTTGTGAACCTTTTCTTGGAAGGGACTGTGAATCTGCAAAATTGTATTCAAATGTGATTTTTTAGCCATATATATATTCTTCAGGGGAGTTGGTTTGTAGTTTTGATCACAATTTCAGTAGTATCAGTAATCACCCTGACCCCTCAATTTGAGAACCATTACTATATAAAACAAACAGAATGACTTGTACAGTTCTGGCCTTTTCTCAGATCTGTTTCCTAAATGTAGACATTTCTAACTGCATATTGGTCATTCATAATGGTGTAGCTGACTGTTTTTAAGCTTACCATTTCATTTTTTTTTATTGTTTATTTTTTAGAGACAGAGCATGAGCGGGGGAGGGGCAGAGAGAGAGAGAGAGAGGGAGAGGGAGACAGAATCCCAAGCAGGCTCCAGGCTCTGACCTGTTAGCACAGAGCTCCACGCAGAGTTTGAACTCACAAACTGCAAGATCATGACCTGAGCTGAAGTCGGACACTTAACTGAGCCACTCAGGCGCCTCAAACTTACCATTTCTTTCTATCTTTCTTGCTTTCTTTCTTTCTTCTTTTTTTTTTTTTTTAATGCTTATTTATTTTTGAGAGAGAGACACAGTGTGAGCAGGGAAGGGGCAAAGAGAGAGAGAGAGAGAGAGAGAGAGAGAGAGAGAATCAGAAGCAGGCTCCAGGCTCCAAGCTGTCAGCACAGAGCCCGACACAGAGCTTGAACCCCTGAACTGTGAGATCATGACCTGAGCAGAAGTCGGACGCTTAACTGAGCTACCCAGGCGCCCCCTAAACTTACCATTTCTAAAATACTTTCCTTTCTTTGTCTGCCTTTTCTTCCTCTCTGTTTCTCTCTCCTTTCTCTCTACTGTCCCATCCTACCACACCTCTGTACTTCATTCGGAGAGCAGTTTGGTTCCATGGTCTTAAGTCTTTTTTTGTAATTGTTTCTTTTATCTTTCTGCCAGAGACTACATATTTTTTTCTGTTTTTCTTTAGTAATAGTGTACCCTGTTTTTAGATGGGCACATGGTTGCCTGGAAATATAGACTGCATTTCCTAGCTTATATGACAGGTATGCATGGTATTGTGACAAAGCAATAATCAGAATTGTTTATATAAATATGTTTATTAAGATACTTTAGTATGTAAAATTTGTTGTAATTTGTCAAAATTGTCTAAGTAAACCCTAGCCACAGTCTCCCCTTGTCATATATCTTTTTCTGTACTTTCAAGCTGTGTAAATGTATATTAAACATCCTCTTTAAGTAGGAGACTTCTTAGGTAAGGCATAAATGATGTATATTGGCAATATCCTTGTAATAATTTGGCAGTTTTTTTGGTGAAAATATAATTGAGCCCTGTTTTGAAATAATGTTAAATATATAGGTGAAGTTAAAAAAAAAGAATAAAGCTACACCTGGAAGTGTTAAAGCATGTAAAGGTAGGAAGGTTTAGAGGTTGGGTTAAGTTTAGGAAGGGGATGGGTAAATTTTCTGGTACAAATCCATTTTTCTGGTACAAATGCTAGACCAGAGTGGATCCTAGATACAAAAAGAAATTATAAAAGTAGGTCTCAATTCACCAGCACTATGTACAGCAGCTTTGAAGACCTGGTCGCCATGCTCAGTGGAAACAAAACCATAAATAGCTGAGAAACAAAGACCAAATTGCATTTAATTTCTGGCCAATGGTAGAAGACTAGTGTGGGCTATAATTCAGCAGATACATGAATATTTGCTCTGCCAGACATGTTGATTTTAAGCAGTTTTTTACTTTAGCAGAAAATAGAGAATTCTGTACACTTAAATGACTTTAAAAAGAAAAAGTTTTATCTCTTCAAAGGATGTAAGAGGTTTAAAACAGGTATGTATGATATCTTATAGAAAGTCACCAGCGCAATTATAAAGGAGAAGAAATACATTTGACCATGGTAAAATAAAAGCTTTGTTGTTTGAAAGACATTAAAAAAATAAGCCACAGATCAGAAGATAGTTATAATTCACATTAACTGACAAAGGATTAGCATCTGTAATATAAAGAATTTATGTAAGTCAATAGAAGAAAGACAACTCAGTTGAAAATTAGAGATGGTATAGAAAGAATGAAGAGAACAAGAAGACAGTTGGGTGCATGTATAATAGGCTTGGTAATAACAAAACAAGAGTATTCTACAAGGGAGAAAAAAAACTAAAAAAGAAGGACATTTTTAAGCCAAGGACATTTTGCTTATTAGACAGTTAAAACTATTAGGGCTTGTAGAATTTTCTGTAACTGTACCCCTAATTTGGTATGAAATATTTTTGCCAGTGTGCACATGTGAAAATGCAACCATAATAGGCATTTACCACAAAATTCAATCAAGTATGACTTTAAAGTTATTCTGATTGTGTATAATACAGTACTGCTATTTTAGAAGAAACTATATGGATCAATATAAGAGAGGCAAAATTTATCTTCATGTTTGGTCTTCTTCTTTTGCCTTTAACTTTACTAAAATACCAGTTGAAAATTCTAGAAAATAAAGGTCATGGTGACTAAGAATTTTAGATAATTTAGAGCACTTACCTAACCACATCAATAAATCCTCCTGGCTTTCTCCAAAATAGACCCAAATCAGTCTATTCTTCTTGTGTTCATTATTATCACCCAAGGCCAATCCAACATTACTTCTCACCTGGACTTGTACATTAGTTGTTTAATTCACTGACTATGGCCGAAAGGATATATTTGATACAGTTGTTCAGATGAGATCAGAGATTAGCAATTGAGATACAATTTAGATATTGAATAAAATAAAGGAAACCCAGCAATGTTTTACAATAAGAGCCTCTTCACTTCATTAGAGTGAAAGCTAGGCTGAAAGGTGGTTATTACGTAGTCCGCTACCAAAGGGAAGAATAGAGCTTTAGTTTGAAGTATTTTAAAAAATTAAAGAACTAATTATTGTCAGATTTGACTTTTTTAGATCAGTCACAAGGGCCTTTCAACTAAGTATTAAAGAAGCTCAAGAGTGAAATTCCTGCATTCTTACCAGTAAGAATAAATTGTCATTGTAAATGGCTGTTGTCTCAAACTGATAGACTAACAGATTCAAATACGGTACACACAGAGAGTAACCAATAAGTTCTTACATTTTAACTCCATGATGGCAAATACTATTTTTCTTTATTTTCCACATTTACTAGAATGGGCTTCTATTGTTTACATAATCAGGGGAAAATGTTTATTACTGTTTCAAATGGAATAATACAATTTGGTTCCTTGCTCTAAGGCCATTTTTATCTAAGGAGGAGGTGACAAGTACAAATTTTATTGTGCTACACAGCAGATACGATAGTTTGTAAGAGCTGCCATTAGTCTTTAGGTGTAGATGCATATTTTAGACAAAAGAGTTGCTACTTTTATTTAGGTAATTAAGACATTTGAAGGCAAAGAGACTATGAGAATTAAAAGCACATGTGAAAAGATTAACCTTGGCAGGAAGGTCTAAAAAAAGAAAAACACCCTCCCTCCACCCCCCCAAAAAAACCCCACACATAACCACCCCACACATTTATTGAACAACTTGAAAAATTGTATGGTAAGTATTCTAGTCTTAGGTCTTGAAGTTGGAAGCTGAATTGTTAAATTATAAACTGATGAAGACTGTGGTATGGGGAGTACAGATTTATTGATATAAGTTTCTGGACTACTTTAAAGCTTGAAAGATCAGCTTGAATAGATAAGGGAAACAGTGACGTATTTGGTATAGTTGAAAACATGAAATTTAAAAAAGTGTATATAAGTTTCTGGTTAGCTTTAAAACTTACTGTATTAAGATGAACAATGAATCAGGCAACCTTATTCTTCGACTGAAGAGATCTTTATTTTATCTGATTTTCCTAGGAAGGACAACACATCCCTTCTAGGTGGGACTTTATAAAGTAGGAAATAAAAGGTAATTGGGGTGCCAAAGGAAATTATGTTAGGGCTATTTATTTATTTATTTATTTACATTTTAGAGAAAAAGAGGGGGAAGAGTGAGGGTGGGGAGAGAGAAAATCTTAAGCAGCCTCCCTGTTGAGTGCCCCGTGACCCTGAGATCATGGATCTGAACTGAAATCAAGAGTTGGATGCTTATTTGACTGACCCACCCAGGCGCCCTGGGATACTTATTTTTTAAAAAAAATGTATTCATATATCATTAAAGAGAACATTCTAAAATTTTACAGCATCTTCAGTAATGCCAAGATATACTTAAAATGTAAGTTCTATATATGTTACTTTTAATTTATAAATAGTAATTATAAAATAATTTTTGAAGAAACAGAAATGAAGGAAAAATACCTAACTTCACCATCCTAAAATAACTACTTGGGGGTTTTTATATTTTCTAATAATCTTTTTTACACACATTTTTATATTTTTAACGTATAAAATCTGCCTGAGAAGCATTATACATATATCTGAGAAGCATTATAGAAATTGTAAATGTAAGATTCAAAGATGAAAAAGTAAGGGGCGCCTGGGTGGCTCAGTCGGTTGGGTGTCCGACTTCGGCTCAGGTCACGATCTCGCGGTCCGTGAGTTTGAGCCCCGCGTTGGGCTCTGTGCTGACAGCTCGGAGCCTGGAGCCTGTTTCGGATTCTATGTCTCCCTCTTCCTAATACCCTCCCCTGTTCATGCTCTCTCTCTGTCTGTCTTAAAAATAAATACATGTTAAAAAAAATAATAAAAAAAAAAAAAACAACAAAGATGAAAAAGTAAGAGTTTATGCCCTAAAGAGGATAACTACTTGCATACTCTAAAGTCAAAATATACCCTGAGCTTTAGAAGGGGTTGTTTCACAACTTGGGTTTTCTAAGTCTTGTGGAACCTAGGGTAAAATTCTTTTAACTTCTCAGTTTGCTACAAAATTACATAAGAAGGAAGAGTCAGGATCCTGTAGTAAAATAAATACTTAAATGCTTCTTGGGAATTTGAATTTTTGTTTTGACCCAAGTTCTACCTTTATGACTTCACTGAACTTCAAACATGTTGACCTTTAAATGATGAGTTCCGTTCAGAGACATTTAATCTGAACCTAATATGTCTAAATTATGTGCTGTGCTTCTGAGATATCCTTAGGATAAATTCTTGACAGACCAGATGACCTTTGTCTAGTATTGATTCTAGCCCTCCAAGCTGGTTCTCCGTGTAACAAGCTTCCCTGGCTTCTTGGTATCCATGTCATGATTATTTATAGTAGAGGCACTTGTTCTAGCCCATCCAAAGAGGAGAATTTCAATTTGCTACCCTCTGTTAGACCAAACTTTATGCCCTCATACGTCCTTTGACTAGTTCTCTGAGTTGAAGATTGGGAAGCATGGGACCCAGACAAGAACAGAGCCTCTCAATAACTGAATAATAAAAAGCTTAGAACAGTTGCTTATAAAGGTAAAGACTTGTAGCGCTTCCCTTAAAGAATTAGTTTGACTCCAATAGTAGAGAATTATGGTTGACTCTGTAAATTTTATTTTTTCTCAGGTCCTTCCTGGCTCTGAAGTACCAGGATGACTGCTACAATTTTAAATTCTTTGTTTTAGTAATAATAATTAGTACTTATATATCGTTCCTTATGTATTAGACACTACTTACATCTATTAAAGACAGATATAGTAACTGTCTTAACGACACACAGCTAGTAAGTTGCTGAGCCAGGATCCAGCTTGTGACAGTTTGACTTTAGACTCCTCACTCAACCACAACACAGTGAAGCTTTAAAAGTTAGAGTTTTCTGACACAAGACTTGTGTCAAGAACATATAGAAACTCCTAAAAATCAATAATAAAAAACACCATAATAAAAAATAACCAAGGATGTAAAAAGTGGGTGACGTATAAATGGCCAATAGCCATATGAAAAGTTGTTCAATACAGCGAATCATCAGGGAAATTGATATTAAAACCACAGTGGGTTACCACTGTAAACTCACTACAATGAGTATAATTTAAAAGCGTGAAAACACCAAATGTTAGCAGGGATGTGGAGCAACTGAAATCATAGTACGTTACTCATGGGACTGTATAATGGTAACACCACCTTGGAAAAGTTTGTTAGCTTCTTCTTTAGTTAAATGTACTGTCCTGTGATCCATCGGTTCCATTCCATAATAGAAATGAAAGCCTATGTCTACAAAAAGACTTGTACAAGAATAGTTGTGTAACAGCTTTATTCATAATAGCCAACAACTAGGAACAATCCAAGTGTCCATCAATACAAGAAAGTATGAATGAATTGTGATCTGTTCGTTCAGTGAGAGGCCTATGTAGCAGTAAAAATGAACTGCTAATACAATAACATGAGTCAAATGAAGTCAGACAAAAAGGGTACAAATGGGGATTCTGTTTGATTACATGCATTTGAAGGCCGATAACAGGCAAAAGTAATGTATTTTTTAGAACTAGAACAGTGGTTCTGCTTATTTGGTGGGTAGGAGACTTCAGGGAATTTTCTGGAGTTATGACAGTGTTCTATATCTTGGTTATTGTGTTGGTTAGATGTAGATGTGTACATTTGTCAGAAATTGTTGAATTTTATATTTAAGATCTGTATGTTATAGTATACCTCAACAAAATAAATCTGCAAAGTTAAACAAAAGCTAGGGGGAGATTTCAGCCAATCACTAGGACAGCAGAAATGACACCTGGCAATGTAACACTTAGAACATGCAAAGACATGAAGTAGCACAGAACTGTCACATAGAGCCTCAACTGAGATGCATAATAACCAACACACATTTAAGTTCTATTAATAAAAAATTTTTTAAGTTTATTTATTTTGAGAGAGTATGAGAGGGAGAGAGAGAATATCAAGCAGGTTCCACGCTTATTGCAGAGCCTAATGAAGAGCTCAGTCTCACAACTGTGAGGTCATGACCTGAGCCAGAATCAAGAATCAGTTGCTTAACCAGCTGAACCACCCAGGCACCCTTAATAGTTTTCCGGGAAGTCATCAGGGTGTACTACTTTTAGAAAGGGTTTCACTACTAATTATTATATTAAAAGTTTGGAACTAAAATGCTTAGATGTCAGTAGACTAGAATATTAGTATATGAAACATTTCTTAGGTTTTATGTAAAGAACAGTTGTGGTTAATATTGGGAAATGATTCTGGCTAGAACTAGAGTGTGGTCTCTTTAGAGTAGAGTCTGCTAAAAAGAGGGCATGAAAAGTTTTTGGGCATGACTTTGCTTGATTAGTTGCTGAAACAGAACATTTGTCTTTATATGATTTGTCTGATGTAGATTCCTAGTTAGAAGAACTAATGATCTAGAAATGTTAGAGATGTCACATTTTATGTACTAAAATATAGCAGTAATTTGTTCTGGTTGTTTTTTGCAGCAGGTGGAAAATAGACAAGTTTGATGGTGGCCTGTGTAGTTTGACAATATTTGTGTTTGGGGTCCTTTATAACTTGTTCCGTGACCATCAGATAGATGTGCTGGAGGTACTCAAATGACGAATTGAAATAAGAGATCTGTAGTCTTTTATTGTAATGATGAGCTTCAAAATAAAGGTTAACTTTTTAAATTAGTTTGTGGGTTTTTTACCTCTTTCAAATAGATTACCTTGTGGACTATCATGGAAGTAGGAAACATATTAGTTGCCACACATTAACTAATGTGGTCTTTGTTTCTCAAATAAGACTGACAGCTTGGCTTTTTCTTGTTTATGGAAAACCTAATTTCAAATCTTTGCATCTGTTTTAGTAATAGTTATGCACGAGTGCGAGCTGTGGTGATGACCCGGGATGACTCAAGTGGTGGATGGTTACCACTTGGAGGGAGTGGACTAAGCTGCGTCACTGTCTTCAAAGTCCCTCACCAGGAAGAGAATGGCTGCGCTGACTTTTTTATCCGTGGAGAGCGACTCAGGGACAAAATGGTAATGAATAATGTATCTGTTGATATAATTTTAAGGTTCTATAGATTGAATTATCTACTTAAAGTTTTGCTGAGTGTAACGTTATTTATGAGAATTATTTTTGTCCTGGATCAGTGATTATGTATCTAAGTTCTTTAAATGTTAAAGACAGTGAAATATGCCAGCTGGGACTCATTAATATACATATGTTAGAAGGGAGCTGCAATTTTTAATTAGATTTAATGCAAAAGTATTCATGAATAGTCCACACAGTTATTAAACTAGGTACACACTGCCTTTCCTTCTTTCCCACTCTTTCTTCCATAGACTGGTGGTTGACAAACTAAAGTGCACAGGGAATATCCAGGCCTGCTATGTATTTGTATGGCCCATGAGTTCAGAATGGTTTTAACATCTTTTTAAAGTTTATTTTTGTTTATTTTGAATGAGAGATAGAGAGCAAGCAGGGGAGGGGCAGAGAAAGGGGGCGAGAGAGAATCCCAAGCAGGTTCCACACTGTCAGTGCAGAGCCTGATACGGGGCCCATACTCAAAAAAACCATGAGTCAAAGTCAAGAGTTGAATGCTTAACTGACTGAGCCACCCGGGTGCCCCTGGTTTTTACATTTTTAATGACTGAAAAAATACTGAAGAAGAGTAATCATTTTGTGACACATGATAATTATATAAAATTCAGGTTTAAGTATCCAAAAGTGAAGTTTTATTGGAACATAGCCTAGCTCATTCGTTTACATTTGTCTATGACTGCTTTCATATTACAATGACAAAATTGAACAGTTGCAGCAGAGAGCGTAAGTATCTCGACCCTTACAGAATATTTTACTGGCTCCTACCCTGGACTCTTTTCTCAGGTTCTTTCTCTTCATTCTCTATTAATCTAGTTGTCCTAGGCACATAGACTACCTGGTTGCCAGCCTTGATTTTAATACTACATCTTCCGCGCAGATGAATGTTTTCTTACATCTGTGTATTTTAAAATTTGAATCTCAACGTTGATAATGTTAGATATTTACTCTCTTTTAATTGGTGTGGAAAGCTCTTTCTCCTTTGTTCGTTTGTGACAACTGCAGTTGTATCTGAGAAGCTGAATAATGTTAATGTCATTTCTGTATCAAGCAAAAGGAAAGCATATACTTAGAAGCAAAATGAGAATAAAATGCCAAAAATTTCCAAGACTCTTGAAAATAACTTGAGTTCCCTTTAAATATGTAATTGTGGACTGTTTTGTGAGCCCATTTAGCATCAATAATGTTATCTCTCTTGAGAATGTGTTTTAAGTTCCAAATAATTCTTTCATACATGAACGTTTTGAATAAATCTACTTTTAATTTTGGTTTCTGGATATTTTTTACTACTAAAATATTTTAGTAATTTAGAGAGTTGCCTAACTTGTCTGTGCCCCAGTTTCTGCCTCAGTTAAATGGTGAGTTACCCTAAATCTTCTTGAAAGCCTTCCAACTCTAGTTTTTTGAGTTTATGATTCACATTCCTGACTGTGTATCTCAATTAACCGGAATGTGGTTTAAGGATTGTAGGAAACCCCAGTTGAAGTCATAAGTGTATATAGTAAATTTAACATGTCATCTCTAAAAGTTTAAATATTTAAAAGTGGTTTGTTTTTACTTTGGATAAGATGGTGGATCGCATGTACTAATGCGTATTTAAAATACGCCTTGTAAACTTCTGTGAAAGAGGCTTTGGTGACCTGTCCTGGAGTTTATGCTTCTTGTCTGAGCTAATGATAACTGAGGGATGTTGTCGGAAGAGAAGTTGTAGATTTTAGGAACTGAGTGAGGTAGTGAAGATTTAAGACATGTTTTAATAGTAAAGATAGAAAAAGAGAAGACAAGTCAAAGGTGGAGAAAGAATTGGAGAAAAAAGTTTGCTAGAAAAAGCATGAAACAAGGAAAAGATGACCTAGATGTAAAATAGAGAAAAGATATCTCAGAGTGAAACAGAATATTAGTTACATTAATGAAGATGAACAGTTTACGATAATTAAATACGAGACCAGATCTACGTAACTAGGAGTGAAGCTGGTCAGAGATCGCTCAGATTAATGGATTAGGTGGTTGCTGAGAGTGTTGCTTTGACAGAAAGCTAGTGAGAATAAAACTGGGATTCAGAAAGAACACAAACTTATTTCCTTATGTTAGGACTTAATTTGAGCGCCTGAGTCCTAGGGTATAGAATCTTAATGGACTAACAAGAAAATAGGTTTTTCTGATAGCAGCACTAACCTAGGATTCAGAACATCTGTTGTTTTACCTAATCATTTCACCTAGAGGAAACTTGTTATTTGTGAGACAGGGATGATAAATATACCTCTATGTAGACACGAAAGAAAAATTACTTTTCAGTTGGAGGGTTGCCATTTTTCCTTTGGGATTAGCTATAGTAAAGAGTTAGGTTATGGGGACTTGTATGATCAAAAACAGAGGCAATAATGCATGGTTATACGTTGAAAATAGCAAAGTCTTTTGGAATCTCAAGACAAATGGGACAGAGAATTGAAGTAAGTAGATTATTTGGTCCCCTCTCCTGGGTAGTACACATCTGACCAAGATCCTTCTGAAGCTATGTATTTTTTCATTATCACTGCATTTTGGGATCATTAATGTTCATATCTGTAGATACTTTTATTGATTGGTTTCATTTTAATGCATTTTTCTGGGTTCTGGTTTCATGCTCTAAAGAAGTAGTACCTTATGACTGTTGGGTCTGTAAGTTTGCAAAATTCTTCCCAGGTTAATAGTAGTTCTTTTTTAAATCCTTCTTGGTAAGTAAACTACATGTTACTGTTGTCTTTATGCAACAGTTAATCATATAAAAGATATTTGGTAAAAACTGTTCTGTACCCATTTGTTATATGGTTCACATCTTAGCATCTTCTACTTTGGATGAATTTTAGTAGGTCAGAATACTGGTAACAATAGTGAAGAAGATAGCTTGTCTCAAGCGTAAAAAGTACTCCGGTAGGAGATTTTTTCCAGGCTTTGATTTACAATGACTTGTACTAAAAATGTCTTCTTGTACTTCTCAAAGAGTTATATTTCACTTTTTTTTTTCCTACACAAGAAAGGGAGCACAAATAAAGAGTAGGCTGATTGGGATTTTTTCAGGAAGGAAATATTTTGTGTGATTAGGTCAGTACCACTTCATTGGTTCATTCATTTCATTCAGAGAGATCAGAAATTATTTCCTATTTTTTGTAAGTTTACAGTATAGTGTAATACTGGTTTCAGGAGTAGAATTTTGTGATTCATCACTTACATATATTACCCAGTGCTCAACAGAAGTGCCTTCCTTAATACCCATCACCAATTTAGCCTATCCTCTGCCCACCTCCCTCCATCATCCCTCAGCTTGTTCTCTATAATTAAGAGTCTCTAATGGTTTGCTTCCTTCTCTTTTTGTTTTTCCCTTCCCCTGTGTTCATCTGTTTTGTTTAAGTTCCACATATGAGTGAAATCATATGGTATTTTACTCTGACTTAAGAAATTATTTCCTATAATGCTTACCTATAACTTGCCTGTGTTTATAATGCTTACAAAGGTAGAATTTCTCAGGCTACCCTTTGATATCCTGAATTAAGCTTCTCCACCTGTGTGCTGTGCATGACTAGGTAAAAGTGGCAGGAGCTTCCAGGCTGCTTGCTTCTTCACCACCAGCAGCTCCTCATCTTCCCTTGTTGCCTTACAAATGTTATTTTTCAGGGCGCCTGGGTGTCTCTGTCGGTTAAGCCGCTGACTTTGGCTCAGGTCATGATCTTGCGGTTTGTGAATTCAGGCCCCGCGTCGGGCTCCATGCTGACAGCTCAGAGCCTGGAGCCTGCTTCGGATTCTGTGTCTCCCTCTCTCTGCTCCTGCTCATACCCTGTATCTCTCTCTCTCTCTCTCTCTCTCTCTCTCTCTCTCTCTCTCTCTCTTCAAAAATAAAGATTAAAAAACAACAACAACAAAAAAAACCAAATGTTACTTTTCTAAGTATGTCTAAGGAAAAAGTTGGAAAGTTCTGTTCTACGTTGACTTTCATACTTTTTTGGTGATTGAGAATACATTCAAAAGAAGCTCTAGGCTTCGGTGCTGTAGTCTAAGATAATGAAGGTATTATTTCTCCCAGACACTTGGGGATGGATGGAATAGTATTTGGCAGTGATGGATTCTCAGAACTGCTTTTTCCATTTATGTGAATTGTATCTTCCATTTCCTCCTAAATTTTGATTTCTTCAAGACAGGTTAGTGGTTATCTTGGATCACGTTTTTTAAAATACTAAAATTCAACTGTTAATTTGTATAGATAATCCTCACT